>NW_026874402.1:0-16410 GCF_032173495.1 Musca vetustissima
ACAATTAGCTTAAAATTAATTGGATAGGAATCCAATGAAATATGTGTTTTGAAATTAAACAGCCATGTGTCTATCTCGTTTCCTCTTGCCTGTTACAAACATATGCACAAAGACATAATACCCTGTATAACAGTGTGGTGAAGGGTATAAAAAGGGATCTCTAGAAGATCTTATGACAGCCACTTGGAATTGCCCATTATTGTATTTCGCCCATATTTTATAAAAATTTATCATAAAACAAATCATACCCCTTATGATTTATTTATATCGTAAAGCTCGTCACATATTTCCTTTTTATAACGGCAAGATTTGGAAACGCCCCTTTAAAGCTAATTTTATAAAGTTGCAATTTAAAATTATTTTAATTTATTCCTTATCATTTAAACATCATTTATTTGTTATAAAAAAAAAACAATCTCTCTCTCTATTCACAATTGTGCCAATCAAGAATATCAAAGAACAAAAAAACAAAAACTCTATAATTTAATTCATTTCTAAAACCATAACCACAATTACATATCTATCCATTCATAATGATATCATGTTCATGTATTTCACACATTTCTGCTTTATAACAACAACAGCAATAATATCGCAAAAAATATAAACATGAAGAAAAAAAATAACATATTCGAAACCAAAAAGCCTAACACATAATCAATGTATAATTAAATTCTGTTCATTTTTCTATACACTCATTAGTATTGTATTCATTATAGATTCATTATATAAGTATACAAAAAACATAACTACAAATGTTGCAAAAACAACGCAAAGCTAAATTGTTATAGATACGTACATGCATACATACATACTTGTTTTGTTTTCAATTAGTGTTCGCTGTTCGAATGCTTTGCCTACATACTGCTCTAATCATTAGATTGCCTTGTAAATCATTAATACCGCAAACTAACTATTTCATTGTGATTCGCAACAACATCATCGACATCGTCATTATTATACTTATTTTATATAATTATTGACAAGCATACAAGTACTGAGAATGGTATATAAAATTTTAATAACATGTTTTTCATATGTGCCACAAAAATAATATATTACAGCATACTGATGTGGCGTATACTTTATATATATGAATAAGAAGCACTCATACGCACATGTGCACCAGACAATTGTTTGCACCTAATGTAAATTGGTTCCTCGTATAAATTGGCTACTTGACAAAAATTTGAGAATTTCTTAACGTATATAGAGATTTAATAACTAAAATTCTATACAATTCTCAGTACTGCTTACTTCTTCCGAAATGAATTATTTTCAAATTCTATGGAAACAAAATATATCAACCATATTAAAGTATTTATTAAATTTTGTTAAACAAAATTTATATTAATATATATTCCATTTTTTAAAGAATTTATTTCACTTACATTAGATACTGAATTTTGTATACAATATAATTTGCAAATCATTAGTAAAAAACATAACATACTAAAACTATTTCATTGTCAATTCTCATCATCATCATCATTACATGGCTTTTTCTTGTAAGATGCAAAAGAAATATCTACTAAACAAAACAAATTATGTTTATGCGCTTTTTATATTGTACTCTAATTAAAATGTTATCATTCATCACTTCATACAAAAAAAAAGAATTCATATTAGCGATCTTTTTTATTATTTATTTTTTATTAATAGATAACTTTTGTATGTATTATTAATGCTCAATGTAATATTTGTAACCAAGAGAATTCATTTATAACGACCAAACACCGATTGAGAGTAATAATTAGGAATATACTATTCAAAATTCAAGAAACCCGCCCTAACTTAATAATACCGAAAATGGTGCGGGTATTTTAGGATATGAAACAAAAATTTCACCTAAATAGAAAATTTTCTGCAACAGTACATTTTATCCTCCAATATCCCGCAATATCAAAAACCTTCAAAATACTGACAAAAGGGCACTATACTTATATAGAGGCGATTTCAAAAACATATCCTAAAAAAAGATGTCAAATTGCAACTATTTTGTTTAAAAAATGCCATTAAAACCTTGAAAATACTGTAAATGGGTGGCTCCGTTATATGGGGGCTATACCAAATTAAACCGATATTCATAAATTTTGGTAGGAAGATTTAACACCCAATGATAACTTTAAAACAGTGAGCGGAGCAGTATAGTCGGACGGGGCCTACCATACGATACCCTACACAACTACCACAAAACTCTATCATTCTGCAGATTTTTATTCCGAGCCTGGGTATTATTTCGTGATAGTTGCACCCTCTTGCCGGCTTGGAGGTCAATAGCACCTCTGCCATACACAAACATATTTTCTGAATATTACTAATGTTCAGTACAACCCTTCTAATTACTTATCCAGATTCCCTTCACCGTGGGTTGTGTTGTGATGTTCGGCTTATAATTGTAGAATCAAAAAAAAAAAAATTAATAATAAATAGGTTTTCCAAAAATTATTATCTGATCATCAACAAAAATTAAAGGCGTTGTCCTTGACCATAACGGGAACCTCATGGAACATTTCAAAGCGATCAGCTCTATATTTTCGCCCTCTAGTGTGGTAAGGGTTTATTAAATAATATCTGAATACGTAACCACCTGTAAATATTTACGTGTAATTCCCACATCCAAGTACATAAGGATGTTGGCCTTTAAATTGGTATCAACCAACCAACCACTCCTCTTGGATATACTATCAACTTATCGTTTCTATGTCCTTCAGAAGTACATATATACGCTATAGAAAACAAATTTTGTAATTTTTCACACACAAGTCAGGGTCCATTTGACCCGCTAAATATTGGCCGATCATTATCAAATCATGCATGCTTATTCTTTGGCCCAATTCCCTTCTCCATGATGTTTGGACCATAATTGCGGCCTCTGGAGTGACCAGAAAAACCGACAAAAATGAAGTATTTAGTCCATTTCATCCCCTAAATATTAAACGATCTTTACCAAAAACAATAGGGGTCTTAATTAGGCCGAACACTTCCTGCATGAAGATTGGCCCATAACTGTGGCCTTTCGTGAAGATTGGCCCATAACTGTGGCCTGTATCGTGTTTACAAATTATAATGGACGGAAGTACGGACACACATGCCTAAATCGACTCAGCTAGTCGAGATATGACGATCGGTATACTTAAAGGTCTAGAGCCAATATTTCGCGGCGTTACAAACTCTTGGGGCTGCACAAAGCTATAATACCCTGACAACATAGTTGTGTAGGGTATAAAAATTAAATTATAGCCAATTCGGTTGTGGGTAATATTATTTGAGAACTACGCGGAAACTTGGACCCTTATTGATAATGTTTTGTAGGAGGCAATAAGAACTCATTGAAATAAATACCGAAATACCGAAAATTTGGGGATACGATTATATGGGACCTACCCTAAAAAGTGACGCCAAATTTATACTTTTAGGATTAATATTTTTACCTAGTGAGAACCGAAAATAACAATTTACAGCAGATTAGATGAAAAAAGTGCTCATAAGCTCCATACCGTTATGTGGAGGGCTATCCCAAAACATGGCCCATATTGACAATTAGTGGTAGGGAAATTGCCTGCAAAATTAATATCATATTAGAACCAGTTCTGTTGAAAGAGACGTGCCCAAAAGCCTTAAAGTATCAAATATTAAAGGTACAGGTACATGAAAAATACTTTAAAAATTGGGCCATATTGACAATACTTAATTAGGTTAAAACATGCCAAAAACCAAACCGAATAGTGGAAGGTACCGTTGTATGGGGGCTACACATTTTCAACACCAAACATTCTGGGAATTTATCAATGTATATGATAAATTTGAAAGCTATGTTAAGAGAACCTCACCCTATTCTCGGTTTAAAAAAACAAAAAATTAATTTTGTTTTTTTTATTTAATTTGAAACTGCACCAATTCAAGAATATCCCTATAAAATTACAATGGTATAATTTTCCTATATCCGCCATTCTGCTAATTTTTGTGCGTTAGTAATAATACTAGTTTTTGGAATTTTTGTTAATCCCTTCAAGAATTGTCTTGCGAAGCAGCTACAAACAGAAGGACATTGGTAAATCGACTCCAAATTGTCTGAAACGGATTTGGTCCAAGAAACGTGGGGTCTAAAACCAATATTTCGAAGAGGCAATTTTTTCCCCAAACGTTTATACCCTCAGCCCTATGACTAATGAGGGTAAGTCATAGGGCTGAGGGTATAAAAGTAACTGAATAACTTAGTATAGCCATAAAATCAAGGACATGGTCTGGGGTTGAAAACATGAAATTCTTCGGCGAGTCTATTAAAAATCCAGATGCACTAGGTCAAATTTTTGACGATGAATTTGTTGCTGGTAATTCTACAGTCCATAAATAAAACGCTATATATCTTTCTTTGTGACCTTTGTAGGCTTTTTTTGGGATGACATAACTTCAGTCAAATCAAATTTTTTTTTTAAAGATATCCTAATTCTATTTTTGTAAAACATATCCTAATTCTATTTGGAATCCTTATGCATATGTAAACCCTATAGCTTTCTGAAGCCCGCGGAGTTTGTAACACCGCGAAAAATTGGTCCTAAACCCACCTTTAAGTATACCGATCGTTATATATCAACTATCTGAGTCGATGTATTTCCTTCCGTCTGTCCATTATAATTTTTAAACACGATGCAGGCCACAATTATCACCACAATTTGTGCTTTTATGATGGGTTTTAGTCAGATTTTCTAGTTGCTTTATAGGCCATTATTATATGCAGATTTGTAGGCCCCGTCCGACTATACTACTCCGCTCACTGGTCTTCTTCATAGTTTTTTAGAAATAAATACTGTTAGACCCTATTCTACAAAAATGTTGTTTTAGATATTTCCCCCAATAATAAGAAATCGAAATTTGTATGTTTTCATCATTTTTTTCACCACTTTTTCCCTATCTTTGCTGAGAAAAGCCCATATATTTTCCCTATCCTTTCTTACGAACACTAATAAATTTCGAATAAATTTTGCTTTATGAAAAACTACCGGACTCCTCTGAAGTATTTACCATAAATCTATCTCATTATACAAATACGCAAAAAAAACAACCCAGACATATCCGGATTGCTAATTTTTTGAACCGGATTCTCAAATAATAAACCGATTTTTGTACCGGTGTTAATTCTTTGATTAAACTCCTATGCATATAATTTAAAAGATAAAAGCATTGCCAATCATATGGATCCAAGTTATACCATGTAGATAAGGTCTAGAAAAACCAGTAAGGAAAGTAGTAAAGTCGGACGGGGCCGACTATATGATACCCTTCACCACTATGGGTATATTAAACAGGACTATTAACATGAAATTGGATGAAATAAAATATGTGATATTTATCTAAATGTGAATCTACCTAGATCTATCCATAAAGTATGTAAATCGACTTCAAACAAATATAAATAGGTCATCCGTTGGGCTATGTCTGTCAAATTTCGTGCAAATCGAAAGATATATAGCGACATTGGTCCACCATTTACATGAAATCGGACGAAACTATATGGGAGCTATATAGAAATCTGGACCGATTTTCACGAAACTTGGCAGACATAATTCTAGGCTCAATTCAGTACGTTATGCCAAATTTGGTGCAAATCGAAAGATATATAGGGACTTTGGAGCACCATTTACATGAAATCGGACGAAACTATATATGGGAGTTAAATCTAAATCTGGACCGATTTTCACGAAACTTGGCAGACATCATTCTAGACCTAATTGATTAGGCTGTACCAAATTTCGTGCAAATCGAAAGATATATAAGGACTTTGGGGGCACCATTTGCATGAAATCGGACGAAACTATATATGGGAGGTATATCTAAATCTGAACCGATTTTCTCAAAACTTGGCAGAAATCACTCTAGGCTCAATTCAGTACGTTATGCCAAATTTCGTGCAAATCGAAAGATATATAGGGACTTTGGGGCACCATTTACATGAAATCGGACGAAACTATATATGGGAGCTATATCTAAATCTGAACCGATTTTCACGAAACTTGGCAGACATCATTCTAGACCTAATTGATCAGGCTGTACCAAATTTCGTGCAAATCGAAAGATATATAGCGACTTTGGTCCACCATTTACATGAAATCGGACGAAACTATACATGGGAGCTATATCTAAATCTGGACCGATTTTCTCGAAACTTGGCAGACATAATTCTAGGCTCAATTCAGTACGTTATGCCAAATTTGGTTCAAATCGAAAGATATATAGGGACTTTGGGGCACCATTTACATGAAATCGGACGAAACTATATATGGGAGCTATATCTAAATCTGAACCGATTTTCACGAAACTTGGCAGACATCATTCTAGACCTAATTGATTAGGCTGTACCAAATTTCGTGCAAATCGAAAGATATATAGCGACATTGGTCCACCATTTACATGAAATCGGACGAAACTATATATGGGAGCTATATCTAAATCTGGACCGATTTTCTCGAAACTTGGCAGACATCATTCAAGGCTCAATTCAGTACGTTATGCCAAATTTCGTGCAAATCAAAAGATATATAGGGACTTTGGGGCACCATTTACATGAAATCGGACGAAACTATTCATGGGAGCTATATCTAAATCTGGACCGATTTTTTCGAAACTTGGCAGACATAATTCTATGCTCAATTCAGTACGTCATGCCAAATTTGGTGCAAATCGAAAGATATATAGGGACTTTGGAGCACCATTTACCTGAAATCGGACGAAACTATATATGGGAGCTATATCTAAATCTGGACCGATTTTTTCGAAACTTGGCAGACATCATTCTAGGCTCAATTCAGTACGTCATGCCAAATTTGGTGCAAATCGAAAGATATATAGGGACTTTGGAGCACCATTTACCTGAAATCGGACGAAACTATATATGGGAGCTATATCTAAATCTGGGCCGATTTTCACGAAACTTGGCAGACATCATTCTAGACCTAATTGATTAGGCTGTACCAAATTTCGTGCAAATCGAAAGATATATAGGGACCGTTTACATTAAATCGGTTAAATATATATGGGAGCTATATCTAAATCTGAACCGATTTTTCCCAATTTCAATAGGGTTCGTCCTTGGGCCGAATAAGTGACCTATGCTAAATTTGACATAATACCCTGTACCACAGTGTGGTGAAGGGTATAAAAACGGAAGAGCAATAACATAAAAGATTCGAAAAAAGAAAAAGAGTCATAGAAATTACTCCTAGAAACTCCTAGAAATTATGAAAAGATCGTTGCTGGTCAACAAGGACCTTAGACGTTGGTGTAGCTTCTAGTCGGGAAATATGTTCTCCTCTGAGAATCCATAATTGGACCTTCAAAATACCGAAAATATGAGTGACATTTAAATAGAGTCTATTAAATTTTGTATCTGAATATGAATTTAGTTATCCGAAGTACCCCCACTTTTATATAGGATTTATGTCAAAGAATTGTCCCATAAATATAAAAATATTACATCCCTGTAAAAAATTCAATATACATTTTTATACCCTTCACCACACTGTGGTATTATGTCTCTGTGCATATGTTTGTAACAGGCAAAAGGAAACGAGATCGGCACATGGTTCCTTTTGAGAATATGCATAGAATCACTTTCTAAGTCGATTTATGAATGTCCGTCCGTCTGTTTGTCCATGTTAAATTGTGAACAAAGTACAGGTCGCATTTATGATCCGAATTGGGTGAAATTTGGCACAGCTCATTTGTTTGGCCCAATGACGAACCCTTTTGAAATTGGGAAAAATCGGTTCAGATTTAGATATAGTTCCCATATATAACTTCGTCCGATTTAAGGTAAATGGTGCACCAAGTTCCCTATATATCTTTCGATTTGCACGAAATTTGGCACAGCGCACTATGGTTTTTTTTACATTTATTTTGGCATAAACTCTAATTTTAAAGCTATTGAATTGAAATTTGGGTTGTATACATTTTTTATGCTCCCAAGATGACCTACCAATTTTCACATGATTTGGGGCACTATTTTATATAGCTGCCATATAGTCGATCTGACCGATTTGTCCCGACTTTTTTGTTTATAAAGCTATTGAAGTGAAATTGGGTTTGTATAAAGTTTTTATGATCCCAAGATGACCTACCAATTTTCATATGATTTGAGGCACTATTTCATATAGCTGCCATATAGCCGATCTGGCCGATTTGTCCCGACTTTTTTGTTTATAAAGCTATTGCAGTGAAATTTAGTTTGTATACAATTTTTATGCTCCCAAGATGACCTACAAATTTTCATATGATTTGGGGCACTATTTCATATAACTGCATATAACAAAATGTTTGTTCCTTACTGCGGCTATATTTCCATTACTGACTGCTTTATTCAAAACAAAGGCCATGTCTCTGTCGTTGAATATTTTAGCTGAAACCGTAGCAGCAATGATATAGCGTATTTTGAGAAGCAACTTCGGAGGCTAATTTCCTTTTTAGCCTAGGTCCAGCATGTTCATAATTTAATTTTGGGCGACCTATTTTGTTTGGGGAAACATACTGTTCATCAATTAATATAATTATACTTTTACGGTTGAACTTTGGCAAATGTTTTTTATATAATTAACAAAATCTTTAACTTGTTTCGATATCAAACGCATTTGGTCTTCATTTAAACTGATATTATTGATATTCTGTAACACATATTTCACAAGTGAATCTTCTGAGCGATTTTTGCCGCTCCTAATTTCAATAAGCTCTGCATGGGCAAACACATGTTTATCAGTAAAAAACACGAGTTGGCACAAAAAAGCACAAAAAAGGCTAGTTACTCATTAATTAGCACACTTTTGTTAATAACTTGGCATTTACACCTTTTTGCAATGCTTTGCCATTCACAAGTTACACTCCACGGAACAAAACTACAATTTATAGATTTTATATAAAGTTATACATAAACAAAACTTTTCACAGTATTACAACAACAGACAAATATGACAAAAAGGGCATCTCGTCTTAATTTTACATACCTGCACTAACGTTTTCCATAATTACACATTTTAATTTTTTCAATTTTGTCAAATTACAAGCACTCGAACTTAGCTGATTTTTACCGCCAGTTGTACCGAAACAATGTGACTTTCAAACTGCTGACTTTTAAAGCTCGCCAGCAAAAAAAGGGTTGCCACCCGCGTTGATATTGAATATTTTTTTTTCTATTATGGGTGTCTACATTTAGGAAATCAGTTACATTTCAAAATATGAAAACAAAAAAAAATTGACTTTATGCCAAAAAATCATACTTTTTACCCATAGTGCAGCGTACTAAATTAAGTATAGAATGATGTGTGCAAAGTAGCTTCGCCCAATTTAGGTAAATAGTCCACTAAAGACCCTGAAAATCTTTTGATGTGCACGAAATTTGGCACATAGTTATGAATAAGATCGAGAATGATATCTGCCAAGTTTCGTGAAAATCGGTTCAGAATTTGATATAGCTCCCATATGTATTTTCATCCGATTTAAGGTAATTGGTGTACTAAAGACCCATATATTTTTCAATTCGCTCGAATTTTGGTGTATGAATTAATTTGGTGTACTGAATTAAGTCTAGAATGATGTTGCTTAGCTTCGTGAAAAGATCCATAGCTAGGCCAATTGACACAACGTACTGTCAACGTAGTCTCTGGCAAGTTTCCCTAAAATCGGTTCAGATATAGATTTATAACAAAACGCGTCGTCTGTTAGGATACATATGTTAAATATACCCAAAGTGGTGAAGGGTATCATATAGTTGGCTCAGTCCGACTTTACTACTTTCCTTACTGGTTCAACTTGTGGTTTTCATAAATCTGGTCTGAACATTTAACGTTTTGAAAGGACATAAAGACCCTTCTAATTTAGTCGTTATAAATGAATTCTATTCTAATAATATTTTTTTATTAAATAGTCTATCTATTTTTACTTCATGTAGGAGCATTTAAAACTAAATATTTGTTTGTTATGTAAATACAACTATTTGTAATGTGTTGTGTTTTTGGGAAACAAATGACCTAATAATTTACTATCACATATACCTATTTGTATTTTGTATTCATCATGACGACCATGGGTCCATTTAGATTAATAAAATTAATAATTAAAAACCATGAAAAGGAATTATATATGTAAATGTAACAAACAAACATATTTTTCTCTCTGTACATATCGTCCTTCCTTTTCTTGTTTTTTTTTCTGCTTCATTTCGTTAAACTAACCAAAAAAATAAAAAAAAAACGAACAACAACGACGACAAATGCAATACATAAACCCAAAAATAAAACATCGTAATACCCCCACCACCACCGCTAACCTCGCAGATACATGATCTACTGTCAAATGGATGAATTTCAAGTGGATAGTAGTACGCGACAAATGATATTGAATCAAAAATCGATAGGACGTTGAACGAGAATTAAAGTGTATTTCAAGAAAAATAATTATATATAAATATATAAAATTTTTTGTTTGATTTTTGAAACTTGCAAATTTTGTTTAGTAAAAATAATAATAATTAACTCAAATACCAACAACAAAATAACTACAATAATAGCTAGTAAATAAGTAATGGTAATGCTGTATCTGTATTTTCTATTAATAAGTAATGATGATGGTGGCTTAAGCGGTGTGGTATAACTAAACAAAAATATATATTTAAAAATGTATTCATTATGAAAAAAAAAATAAAACATAAATCAACAGAAAACCACCGCCCAAAAAAAAATATGCTTTATTAGAATTTAGCTGAAATAGTTTGTGTCAATTGTTTTTAGAACTCCAAAATGCGAATGGAAGAAAAAAAGATCGAATGCAAAGAAGATTTTACAATAAATAAAAATGTATGTAGGCTAAATAACAAACAGAAAATCATGTAATTATATATATATATATATATATTAATATAATACAAAAATATATATAACACTAAAACGCTTCTTATTAAAATATTTAATAGAAATATTTAAAAATATAATCATACATGTGATGTCAGTTTGAAATAGTTAATTTTAAAATTATAGAAAATATATAATATTTTTTGTTTGTTTTTGTTATTATTCTATTATGACACAAATGGGTCTTTTTCTATAGTAACAGTCTCGGAAATAAAAAACGAAATAATTTTTGTTTAATAATACTCAATATTTTAATTAATTTCATAATTTCCATATAGAGATAAATACATATAAAAAAAATAACAAACCCAAAAATTATAGAAGACTAAAAAAAGAACACAGTAAACTTAAGAATGAAATAGGGAAACAAGAACAACAACAACAACAACAACATAAATTCAAAACTATATCGCACAATTACTTTATTTATTAGATGGCAAAATAATAATCAGCAAAAACAAACAACAACAACAAAGAGTAATCAATGTTTTTTTTTTAAAACTTAATGCAACATTTTTACTTTATTTAATATATAAACCATTTTTTAAAGCTAATTCTAGACAGAAAACAAAGTAATAAAAAACAATAGTTTATTAATATTTCTTATAAATTTATTTATATAGCACCATACAGTATAATATTGAAATGCTAGCATTAACAAAAAACAACAAATAGTCCTTTAATGTAGACAAGGAAATTATAATGTTGATTTCAAGACACAGTTATGGGGGGAAGGATAAGGTTCAAATGTGGCCAATACTTAATCTTAATCTTCGCCTGACGCTTCCCTTAATAATTTCTCTAAATCATCGATAATTTTTGAAATTTGAAAAAGACATTCAGACAAAAGACATAGGTTCAAAATACTAATAAAAACAAAATCGATTTCCTTAAACGAGAATGAATGAGGTAAGGAGTAAAGTAATAATTTGTCATTATAAATTTCGAACACACGACATCCGAAAATTTTTAGGGCTTCTGACCTAGGATCATGTAAGGTATCCTTATGAAAAATGAAAGAAATATCCTCTCTTAAGAAAAATATTACAAATAGACTAAATAGTAGTTAATGATGTACATAAAATTAACTCTTGACACTATAGATGTAACAAAGAACATTTTTTTACAACTAAGTCCCAGTTTTTTCGGAATATACAAAAGGTCTCATTCTAAAATCGGTAGGAAGTTATAGAGGATCAAAATTGTTGGTGTGTATATTAAGAGTCGAGGAGGACAAATTCACCATAGGCCAAATAGATTGAGGAATTTTTTTCTAAAATATTTCCTTCTTCCATCTCAAGCCCTTGTACGTCATTTTCGTAATTTTTTTCATGAATCGAAATTTAAATACCACAAAAGGAGTATTACAATATATGTATACTTTATTTACCGTAGACTGATGTCGATAATTCCAAATAAAAATATCATAGCTTTTTTCCCCATAGAGGTTATCCACTCCCCAAAAATTTGTTGCACCGTGTTTTACAAGTGGCCTTTAACAATTTTTTGAATGAAGAGTTTATTTTCAATTAAAATCCGAAAAGGAATTTTCTTCCAATTAAAAGCTGAGATACAGAATTCAAATGAGCTATAAATTCTAGCTATAAAAAATCGGACCCATAGAAAGGTCCTTAATATCACCAATTGGCAATCCTTTATATTCGGGTTATACCAAATTATAGGTCCGTATTGGTTATTATAGCCTTTACCACACTGTGGTACAATACTCTGTACTTGTCTTTGTTAATATGTTTGTAACAGGCGAAAGTAATCGATATAGGCCCATGGTTCCTTTTATGAATATGCATAGAATCACTATATGAGCCGATTTATGCATGCCTGTTCGTCCGTCCATGTATTTTTGTGAGCAAAGTACAGTTCGCATTTACAATCCGATTTCGATGAAATTTGGCACAGGTCACTTATTTGGCACAAGGACGAGCCCTATTGAAATTCGAGAAAATCGGTTCAGATTTAGATATAGCTTCCATATATATATTTTCGTCCGATTTAAGGTAAATGGGTCTCCAAAGTCCCTCTATATCTTTCGATTTGCACGAAATTTGGCACAGAGTACTGAATTAGGCACAGAATGATGTGTGCCAAGTTTCGAGAAAATCGGTTCAGATTCAGATATAGCTCCCATATATAGTTTCATCCGATTTAAGGTAAATGGTGTACCAAAGTCCCTACATATCATTCGATTTGCATGAAATTTGGCACAGGGTACTGAATTAGGTGGAGAATGTTGTGTGCTAAGTTTCATGAAAATCGGTACAGATTTAGATATAGCTCCCATATATATTTTCGTCCGATTTAAGGTAAATGGGTCTCCAAAGTTCCTATATATCTTTCGATTTGCACGAATTTGGCATAGGGTACTGAATTGCGTCTATAATAATGTGTGCAAAGTTTAGTGAAAATCGGTTCAGATTTAGATATAGCTCCCATATATATTTTCCTTCGAATTTATGTAAATGGAATATCATACTGGTCGGATTTAGACAAGATTTTGCACAGCGTACTGAATTAGGTCCAGAATGATCTATGCGTAGTTTTGTTGAAATCGATTCACATTTTAATATAGCTCCCATATATAGTTTCGTCCGATTTTATGTAAATGATCCACCAAACACCCAAAATATACCCAAATGAGACAAAATTTGCCACGGCCTACTGACTTAAGGGGACCCCCCCCCCCCCCCCGTTCACGGGGTCAAAAAATTTTTTGATTTAATTCGAATCTACACTAATTCAAGAATGTCCCTATAAAATTTCATGTGAAAATCTCAAGAACTCTCGAAGATATAGCCGATTTATTGTGTCAGCATCAAATGAAGGCTAAAGGGCTTCTCAAACTTTAAACGCGCTTTTCTCTAAACATTTTTTTTTTTGCGAATGGCGGGCACGATAACTCAAAAACTAATAACCCAATCGATTCCAAATTTTTACACGTTTCTCTGTGAGTGTATAGCTATCGTATGAACTAAGATAAAGCCAATCGGTGAAGATCTTCCTTATTTCTTAACTTGGTTTTTGGTTAAAAATCGGCGATTTTCCAAAAAACAATTTCAAAGGTCCGCCATTTTGTTAATTTTAGAGCGAAGTCAATAATCCTAGTTCATAGGAGAGCCAGACATGTACTCTTTCTAAAACCGTTGGAATTTTCGGATTCCGATGTTCCAGTGAGGAGTTATCATGCCCTCCATCAAAAATAAGGACTTCTCTTTAATTACAAAAAACAACAACAAAACAATTACAAAAATTTTTTGTAAATTATTTTTCTTCTTTTTTAAATTTTCAAATATATATGTGCAAAGTTACAAACCTTAACAAGCTTTGGTATTGATTTACCAGCCCATTGAAAATCTTGAAAAAATAAAATCGAGAATGGGGGGGGGGGGGGGTTCCCTTAATCCCAGTTTGATGTCCGTGAAGTTTTGTTGAAATTGGTTCAGATTTAGATATAACTTCCAAATATAGTTTCGTCTGATTTTATGTAAATGGTGCACCGTTCAGCCTACATCTGTTCGATATGCACCAGATAAAATTGTGGACATCATTTTGCTCGATGCTTTACAAATGGTACACCAAAGAATCCAAGTCTGCCCGATTGAAATTTTTCATAGATTTTAAATTGATTCAAATATCTATGTAGATCATAGATTTAATTTAGTACGATTACATTCTTTTCTATCGGCAGGATATTATACATATGAGCAGCTCTTGTATGAGCCAAAAGTGGTGAAGAGTATCATATAGTCGGCCCTGTACGACTTTGAACTATCCCTACTTGTTTCAGTTTAAATCGGATGTGAGTGTCAGCCTTGAAGAACCCATTGTACAAATTACAGTCTCTTCGGCGGCTAATGCCTTCATAATACCGAAAATGGGGTGGTTCGTGTATGTTATAGCTATACCAAAACAGGTTTTAATATTTTTTTGGTGTGAAGATTTTACACCTCAAATAAGAGCCAATTCGGTAGAAAAAATGTATCCAAACCCCCAGAATAGTTAATAATAGGGATACCATAATATTAGCGGCTGCCCGGAAACATGGGCCAATATTTAAACATTATGGTAGATAAATTTTCTGCTTATTTTGGGATTTTGCGTTATATGTGGCCTACCCTATAAAGTGGAGCACCTGCTTCAAAATACCGAATATTGGGCTACCCTAAAAAATTGGGCGATGTTTCCCATTTTGAATACCAAACACCCTGGGAGTTATTGCAATGTGTGTGCAAATTTTCAAATCTATATCGTGATTTTAACAGAAGCCGACATGCTTGTAAACGGTAGTTTGAGTAGGGAAAAGTGGCAACATCACCTTCAGTTCAGAATTGGGCGAAGTAACGTTACAGCACAGAAAATTATTTTAGTTCATCCAGTATCACCTCTAGCATTTTAATTACTTTTATAATGAATAAATAGCCAAAACACGTGCGGCCTTCTCCAGGCAGTCCAGACAGTCAAAAATACTTATTTTAATCACTAATATCACAGTCCAATCTATTTAGTAAACCGTACTTTAAAAAATGAAAATTAAAATAATTTATACCAAATGTCTGGTTATACATCCAAAACTAAAGAAAAATACATATCAACGGACATTTATTTTTTTATGAATTTGCATTTCAGAACATAATGTTTAATACTAAAAAAAACTAACTGTTATCCTTACCCCCCATAACTACCAATGTCAAACAATGGCAACACAAATATACCAATAATACACCAAATACAACAAACAAATTAATTATGAAAGACCAATATTTTAATATTGTATTTATATCCATATACGAATAAAACAATGAAAATATTTTTTAAAACATTAATTAACTATGCAGTAAAATGAAAATCCATAATTATAATAGAAAAAAAAACAATAACAATTTTAAACAATATCCATTGTAATGAAACAAAAACAATCCTCAGACAGGAAAACAAAATAAAATAATAAAAAAACAAAACAAACAAAACAACCAAAAAATTGAGTCACTAACAAACATTAAAGCATTTATTAAAGTTATGTTTATACTAAATGGCACGTTACTATATAATGTGAATGTTATTTTTATTACAATAATATTTTGGGCTTCATTTACGATTTTTTGTTTTATAAAATAGTAGATACATTTTCTTTTGTTTTTAGGTTTTTTCTTTTGTTTGGCTTTTTTTAGTATTTTAAATGGAAACTGAACACTTAACCCCCAGTTTTATTTGAAACAATTAAAAATAAAAACACATTTGCAAGCAACAAAAAATAATTAACAATTATTTTTCTTAAATGACTAACAATGTTATATAGAGATACCATTTATATTATAATAATAATGTATTTAATTAGTAATATAAAAATATATACATATATATACATTTAATGTGCAATGCAATGGAAAACAAATATATACACATTGTTGTGTTTTATTTTTTATTTATTATAATTATTATTTAAATACATACCTACATATAGAATTATATTATATTATATATATTTAATGTTTAAATGTCC
>NW_026874403.1:0-16395 GCF_032173495.1 Musca vetustissima
AACCTATTTTCCCCAATTTCAATAGGGTTCGTCCTTTTGCCAAACAAATGAGCTGTGCCAAATTTCATCCAATTCGGATCGTAAATGCGACCTGTACTTTGTTTACAAAGTGATTCTATGCATATTTTTAAAAGGGACCATGGGGCTATCTCGATTATTTTTGCCTGTTACAAACATATGCACAAAGACATAATACCCTGTACCACAGTGTGGTGAAGGGTATAAAAATGTCCAAAAGAAATTTCACTGTGTTCCAGTTCATTGGCCATTTCAACAAAAGTAAAATACAGTTCACCGGACTTTTCAATATTCTAATTGAAATAAATAGGGGAGACTGGGGCACCTTCGGCACTTTTTTTTAGAGCTCTATATCTCAGTACTTATTCAACATATATAACAACTTTATGGCTGATTATTGTCCTCAGACACTTAATTATAAAAAATAGTACCAAAAAGATATAAAAAAATAGTATTAGTTAAAAAATTTTACAGTTTTGTAAAAAAAGTCAAATTCGCCGAATGTGCCCCAACCCGGGGTAGCTTCGGCATTTGATGGGGCACATTCGGCTACATAGTCATAGCCGGGTAATTGTCATCGCTATCAGTCTGGTTGAAATTCTGATCCTCTAAAGGCTCTATTTGGTTTTAATACGCCACACAATGTTTGAATTATAGGACTTTATTTTCTAGCGGCGGACGTTTTCATCTCAAGGTCGCACACACCATCAGAAATAGGGGGTTTCTATCGCATTTTCGTCAATACAAGCACTTTTGATGTTATATATGCAATTTCTAACCATATTAAATGATTAGTTTTAAAGACAAACTCTAAAACATTTTAAGGAAATAATACTGCACAATCTGTATATGGCCGAATGTGCCCCACTTTAAAATGCCGAATGTACCCCGAATGTACTTTTTATAGTTTTTTTTTCATTTTTTGATCAGTTTTTGATCAGTTTTTAAAAACATTATATTTTTAAACATTTCTATAATAATACACATCGTAGTTAACCACTTTTTAATAATATTGTCTTAAAAATTTAAAAAGTTTTATACGCGAAATACTTACGAAGTGGAATTGAAATATTACAGAAACATCTATAAAAATATAAAAACCCATGTATCTAAATAAGTTTATTAGCTAGAAATTTCAAACTTTGTGTCAGTTTTTTATTTCGATATTCGATACCTATGTATCGAAACTAGTGATGTACGGTGAGAGCTTCATATCGAAAACGCGATTGCCGAAGGTGCCCCGATGCCGAAGGTGCCCCAGTCTCCCCTACTTTGTTATTTTTATTTTTAATAACAATAATTTGAACTTGTTTCTTTAAATGTTTTTGTTAATGTATTAATTGCCATAAATGTTCATGACATGAGGAATAGGAATAGTAATAGTTTCCACTAATGGTTAAAAAATCTATTCCTTCCATTATGAGCGGTACACCTAACTGGGCTCACTGTAAATTGTTTTTAGAATAAAGTTCCGTACACACTTTAAATGGTTTTGAGTTTGTTAGCTGTGTTAAAAAGAACAACAAAAACTTATTTCCCACTATTAATTTTCCCCCAATGACTTTCTTTGACAGGCACGCTTTTATTACAACCGAAAAGTGGTGAGACACATTTGTTATTTAACATCCAAGGCAACATACCAAAAAAGGAATATTTGACACACTCAACGGTTGTTAACTTTTACTCCAATTGACCTCAATGTACGTATATACATTTATATTTATCGCGGATGATATATTTCAATGTGTTGTTTATATATACCAAAAATAGTTAGAAATATTTATATTACATGCAAATAATAAAGAATCAATAATCAATTGGCGGACGTGTTTCTAGGAATTTTTATTTTATTGCCGAATTGAAAATCATTTTACAAAATGTTATTGCCCTCATTTCATAATACATAAACACGCATACCTATGGAAAGTCAAAAAACCATAAATTTTGTAGCCACAGACAAAGTAAATAGATGTAAATCATGTTTACGTCTGTTGCCAATGACAAATAATCATATAAATTTACCTATGATAATAATGAAAGACGATTGGAAAATGTCAATGAATTTCCTCTTTGCAGATATTTTAAATGACAAAATGGTTTGATTGTACTAATAAATAGGTTTGATCATAAAATATAACAAAATTGTCAATGATGTGTGAAATTGTATCCAAATATATCAAGTAAATTTCCCAGCGGCCAATGTAATAATGTTTTGTTATATTTTAATATTTTTTAAAATATTGAGCTTCCCCTAATTTTGATCCAACAATAAAATATTTGTCAGGTTCATATTATCAATTTATGCCTTCTAAATGATATATTTTGCAAGCCGATTTAAATCAAATTAAGTATCCCAATATTAATGTTTTTACAAAATACTCTAAATTGTTGAATGTTGTTGTTGTAAAGCCTTAACATTTGGTTCAAAATAAACTCTCAAAATAAACACACCTTCATCCTCTTACATTCTTTTTACACCACATGTTGTATTTTTATACCCTTCACCACACTTTGTGCATATGTTTGTAACAGGCAAAAGGAAACGAGATAGACACATGGTTCCTTTTGAGAACATGCATAGAATCACTTTCTAAGTCGATTTATGCATGCCCGTCCGTCCGTCCGTCTGTCTGTCCATGTATTTTTGTGAGCAAAGTACAGGTCGCATTTATGATCCAAATTGGATGAAATTTGGCACAGCTCATTTGTTTGGACCAAGGACGAACCCTATTGAAAATGGGAAAAATCGGTTCAGATTTAGATATAGCTCCCATACATATATTTAACCGATTTAATGAAAACGGTCCCTATATATCTTTCGATTTGCACGAAATTTGGCATAACGTACTGAATTGAGCCTAGAGTGATGTCTGCCAAGTTTCGAGAAAATCGGTCCTGATTTAGATAAAGCTCCCTTATATAGTTTCGGTCCAGATTTAGATATAGCTCCCATATATAGTTTCGTCCGATTTTATGTAAATGATGCACCAAAGTCCCTATATATCCTTCGATTTGTCTGCATTGTTTCGTGAAACTCGGTTCTGATTAGTTTCATATATAGTTTCGTCCGATTTCATGTAAATGGTGCACCAAAGTCCCTATATATCCATCGATTTGCGCGAAATTTGGCATAACGTATTGAATTAAGCCTAAAGTGATGTCTGCCAAGTTTCGAGAAAATCGGTCCAGATTTAGATATAGCTCCCATATACAGTTTCGTCCGATTTCATGTTAATGGTGCACCAAAGTCCCTATATATCCTTCGATTTGCACGAAATTTGGCATAACGTACTGAATTGAGCCTAGAGTGATGTCTACCAAGTCTTGAGAAAATCGGTCCTGATTTAGATAAAGCTCCCATATATAGTTTCGTCCGATTTCATGTAAATGGTGCACCAAAGTCCCTATATATCCTTCGATTTGCACGAAATTTGGCATAACGTACTGAATTGAGCCTAGAGTGATGTCTGCCTTGTTTCGTGAAAATCGGCCTAGATTTAGATATTATAGATTGATTTTAAGTAATTGACGCACCAAGGAACCAATAGGAACAAAACGTTCTGAAATTAGTATAACCTAACCTGTGACAAGCTTGTTTGAAATCGCTTAATATTTGGATAAAGCTTCCATATATATTTTCGCCCGATTTCAAGTAAATTGGGCATCAAACTGCTCATGTTAGTCAGATTGACATCAAATTTTGCACAACTTACAAAATTGAGCATAGAATTACGTAGTTGCGTTTTCTAGAAGTACAGATATAGCCCAACGGATGACCTATTTATATTTGTTTGAAGTCGATTTACATACTTTTGTCCCATTGTAACAAACGAATGACATGTTTAGGGATAGATCTAGGTAGATTCACATTTAGATAAATATCACATATTTTATTTCATCCAATTTCATGTTAATAGTCGTGTACCTATAGTGGTGAAGGGTATCGTATAGTCGGCCCCGTCCGACTTTACTACTTTCCTTACTGGTTTCGTTTGCGGTTGTTTTGCTCTAAATGTGGTTTGCCTAATGTACACAACAAAGCATTATACAAATTGTTATATACTGCATGACAACAAAACACAATCAAAACAAAATTTGCTATATTTAAAAGTCATGTATGAAGTGTGATAAATTAAATTATGAAATGACGTTACAGCTCCTATATAAAAATTCCGTTATCTGTAAAAACTCGAAGAAAAATTCTTCATTCAGCTCGTATATAAAGGTTCGTTCAAAACTAATATTTTCTACATTTCATAATTTTTCTGTTTCAGTTCACCTCAGTCAGCTCGTCGGAGCATTTTTCCGGCCCTTCAGCTCATCAGCAAAGTTTCTCTGCTTGACTCGAAAAAGTCTGTTAGACCTTAATAATAAAATGATTATTTTCAGTCCTTTAACAGATAATCTTCAATGGTTCATAATTCACTCCATTAATTTTGTCTGATATTACTATTTACAGCCAATGTGGCGTATTATTACTAGAATGTGAATTAAATTAAATTATCCACTATCTTCATTCGTTAAAAAATTAACTATTACTAAAGTCTTTCGTTTGATAAGCAAATATCGTTTCACAACTCACACACAAATTTAGCATGTTATGTCGAGGTAATTTGAAATATTTGTATGGAGTTTAATAAATTATATAAACTTGGCATAAAACACGAGTATTCCCTGTTTCGTAACTTGTCCTTGCCTGTTTCATTTATTTGGACCAGGAATGAACAGATTAAAATTGTATTAATTGTCCGCTTCGGTTCTTTTAATGGAGGTTGTAACTACTCCTATGGCGTTTTGATATAGTCCTCATATAATAATATTGTTATGAAAAATATGTAGAATATATGTTTTAATACCTTCAAGAAGGCGTTACAGAGGGGAATAGATTTCGTACTACCATTTGAATTTAAAGAACTTGTAGACATCATACTTAGTAAGCGATATATAAGTCGAAGCTTTAAAAAATAGTTACCCTATGTTAACCTTGGGGAACCATGATAATAGACAGTTTGAATAATTTATTGTTAAGAATAAAACTCCCGATTTAACCACTCTTATTTATACTTTAAAAATGTTTTATTATATTTTAATTTGTTTTCATTATGTCCCTACTATGTTCGAACCCCTCCCGTTATGACATTTAAAGTAAGAACCCACACTATTGTTATTAGAACAAGTAAAAAACAAAATAATAGGCTTATTTGCCTATAAAAAACAAAACGAAACGTCCTTGAAATTTTTCCATAACTGCTTAACAACAATATTTATTTATTGGTGCAAATTTTTGTTTGTTTTTATTGCGAACATTTTCCAACATAATATATTGGGTAATTTTCCATGAATCAAAAATTACACTTTGGAAAAATCTTTCAAATATGGTAAGTCTAAAGAACATTTGAAAATGTTGTGCCCATAACATATCGCTCACACTGTACTTCTGTAGACTAGTCTTTCTAATGCTTGTTATTTATTCCATAACATATTTTTCTAGTAAAAAATATGTAAATGAAATGTTAAAAACATTAGGGTCTACCCTAATTTCTCTTGCCGGTGGTAGCTTTTTAAGTCACACATTAAATTCTAGTAGTTGCTAATTGGGAATCGTTGCGTCGCAAGACTCTGGTAGAATTTTACCAAATTGAAATAATATTTAATTTGTCAAAAAAGGTAAAGGCTGTTATGTAGTCTTTTGATTACATAAGGTAATTCAGTGAGAAAACTTGGTTGTTTATACAGGTCATATTCCCTGAAATGTGTGCAAGGGCAACATGGCCCTTAATATTGATTTAGAATTAATTTTAATTAATGCAGTTAAGAATTTAAAAACGAATAGAAAAACTTCACACAGGGAAATATCCTACTAACACCATTTGACTATTAAGTGTTTCGTTGAAAATTAGGTACATATAACCGTTGAGTTTAAAGACAAGATTCTAATCTAATAACCATTTTTATTTCAATCGATTTTTAATTGCGCATGCGAATATAAAGTATATACTCTTAATCCGAATTAAATTATGTATCGATTTAGTCATGACTTATCTGTTGAAATTGTGACAGAGATATATTTATATTGATAACATTGAAATTTCGCACACTCATATTGCAACTACTTCTATGATTGTTGGTACTGAGAACGGGATATATAAATACACGTTTTGGTATTGCCCCATAAAACGATGAAAGTTTTAAACACATTTTCTGATCGAAGTGGCTGTAATTTTAATTGTGTTGCCAGAGGGTACAAAACTTCTCCGCAAAAAATAGTAGGTCTATATGATGACGATTTACTATTTCAACTTTTTTTCAATGTCAAATAAACCAATAATCGTAAACTAATACTCATATAAACAAGCAATTAAAATAAACATATGTTTAACAAATATGTTCGATGTGCAACATGTTGCTATGCTATTTTCCACGTGCATTGGATAAGCAAAAATGATGACAAAAATTGTTTTACAAATGATTCGGTTTTGTATTACACCTTGTACTTTCTTTCAACATTACGTATTTATTGTATAAATGTAATATTACATCCAATTATTGTCAATGCAATAAAAACTCTAATGAATATAATCAGGGTGAAAATTCGTAATATCGAATAAATTATGTTTCCTCCTTTGCAAATTAAATAATTTATGTGTGTGACACCCACATGACTTCGTATTTATTCCATTCCACAAACATAGCTACCTACATTTGGTATTCATGTCTAATTTTGTCTATTATTGCTTTTCATTATACCCTTCACCACACTGTGGTACAGAGTATTATGTCACATGTTTGTAACAGGCAAAAGGAATCGAGATAGACACATGGTTCCTTTTGAGAATATGCATAGAATCACTTTCTAAGTCGATTTATGCATCCGTCCGTCTTTCCGTCCGTCCATGTATTTTTGTGAGCAATGTACAGGTCGCATTTATGATCCGATTGGGCTGAAATTTGGCACATTTTGAATTCGGTTCAGATGTAGATATAGCTCCCATATATAGTTTCGTCCGATTTTAAGTAATAGGAGCACCATTTTGCCAATATTGGTCCGATTGAGACAAAATTTTGCACAGAGTGATTTAGGTCCAGACTGATGTCTACGAAGTTTTGCTAAAATCGCTTCAGATTTAGATATAGCTCCCATATATAGTTTCATCCGATTTTATGTGAATGATGCACCAAAGTCAAAATTTTTGTCCGATTGAGACAAAAGTTTGCACAGAGTATTGAATAAGATCCATACTTATGTATGGGAAGTTTTACTAAAATCGGTTCAGATTTTGATATGTCTCCCATATATAGTTTCGTCCGATTTTTTGTGAATGATACACCAAATATAGCGAGAAAATGATGTGTGATAAGGTTTGTTGAAATGGGTTCAGTTTTTGATATAGGTCATATATATATATTTTCGTTCTATTTTATGTAAATGGTGCACCGAAGGGCCTATGTTTGTTCGATTTACACGAGATTTGGCAGAGTGTATTAAATTAAATTTAGAGTTATAAGAAAAAACATATGGTGTATGCGGTTGCTCAATTAGTCCATGTGTTTATATATAGCTCCCATACATAATTTTACTCGATTTCATACAAATGGTACACCTAAGAATCCAAGTCTGCTCGTTTGACATGCACTTTTTCATTGATTTTAGAATGGTATGTGTATGGGGTTTTTTCAATTGGTTCAAATATCTATCTAGATAGCACATTGAATTTCGTCCGATTACATCTCAATGGTCCTCCAAAGATTCTATGTCTGTTCTATCTACAGGATATTGTAGATATTAGCATTAGCATGTACCCAAAGTGGTGAAGGGTATCATATAGTCGGCCCCGTCCGACTTTTGAATTTTCCTTACTGGTATTTTTTGTACCCTTACATACCTAAAGAATATTCTCTTTGTATTTACTGTTATTGGCCTGTCGATTAATTTTGGCAGATGTTAAAGAGCTTTCACAAAAACCAGTACAATTGTCGCCAAGTTCGTTCATACCGAACATTTTCTACCCTCCACCATATGTGGTGCATTTAAACTTACCTTAGTATGGGGAATATGTTATTGTAAATTATTGTTATGCTCTGAGAAAACGGAGTACCAAATTACAAACACTCAGTTTTGAAAATCGGCCAAGGAAATTCAACATGCCAAATATTAAATTGTTTTTAAACCTCCATGAAGGCCGAATTCCAAATTACAACACCTTCGGTTGGAAATTCAGCACTAAAATCGCAAAAATACAAACTAATGATACGGTACCGATACCTCAATTGGTAATCGCATAAATAATATCAATTTATACGAAAATGTTCGAATTCCTATGTCTATTATGATTTCAGTAAACATACGAAAACTATGTATAAGTCTACATTTTATACTGATCATGAATATGTCTTCCGAGGTATTTCTAATGGTACAACCCTCTTCTCAAAACACCCAATATTTAATAACATTTATCTTTCTTTCGAATATATATATATATATATATATATATACAAAAAGACGTAACTACAAGTAGGTTTATTTGATAAATGCAAAAAGGCGTAACTAACAAAAAATTCACGTTTTTACTTAATTGTTATGACTGCCATTAAACTAAATAACTAAATTTGTTAAAAAAATTATAGTCGGGCATTCTTTTTTTTGACATGTTTATAGTTTTCCTTCAAAACAGTTTTTTGCTTCTCCTACACAATTATGCTTTTGTTAGTTACACCTTTTTACATTTTAGCTGACGATATATATAATATTCGAGTCTGCAGACTACAATTTCTTAGATTTGACTCCACAATAAAGCAATTAATATCTATAAAGTATGTGTGTTCATTAAACCTAATTGGATGTCAATTAAGAGGTGTTTCATTTTAATAATGCAGCCACACAGCTAAAGAAAATTCTAGCAACAAATGACTACTTATTGTAAACGTTCCCGACCAATTATATTACCAGTAAGGAAAATAGTAAAGTCGGACGGGGCCGACTATATAATACCCTTCACCACTATGGGTATATTAAAAAGGACTATTAACATGAAATTGGATGAAATAAAATATGTGATATTTATCTAAATGTGAATCTATCTAGATCTATTCATAAAGTATGTAAATCGACTTCAAACAAATATAAATAGGTAATCCGTACTTCTGGAAAACGCAACTACGTAATTCTATGATTAATTTTGTAAATTGTGCAAAATTTGATGTCAATCTGACTACATGAGGAGTTTGATGCCCAATTTACTTGAAATCGGGCGAAAATATATATGGAAGCTCTATCCAAATATTAAGCGATTTCAAACAAACATGTCACAGGTTAGGTTATAGTAATTTCAGAACATTTTGTTCATATCAGTCTATTGGTTCCTTGGTGCGTCAATTACTTAAAATCAATCTATAAAAAAGGGAGCTATATCTATATCTGGACCGATTTTCACGATTTTCAAATTTCGCGCAAATCGAAAGATATATAGCGACTTTGGTGCACCATTTACATGAAATCGGACGAAACTATATATGGGAGCTATATAGAAATCTGGACCGATTTTCTCGAAACTTGGCAGACATCTCTCTAGACTCATTTCAGTACGTTATGCCAAATATCATGCAAATCGAAGGATATATAGGGACTTTGGTGCACCATTTACATGAAATCGGACGAAACTATATATGGGAGCTATATCGAAATATGGACCGATTTTCTCGAAACTTGGCAGACATCACTCTAGGCTCAATTCAGTACGTTATGCCAAATTTCGCGCAAATCGAAAGATATATAGCGACGTTGGTGCACCATTTACATGAAATCGGTCGAACCTTTATACGGGAGCTATATCTAAATCTAGACCGATTTTCTCGAAACTTGGCAGACATCACTCTAGGCTTAATTCAGTACGTTATGCCAAATTTCGTGCAAATCGAAAGATATATTGGGACTTTGGGGCACCATTTACATGAAATCGGACGAAACTATATATGGGAGCTATATAGAAATCTGGACCGATTTTCTCGAAACTTGGCAGACATCTCTCAAATCTCATTTCAGTACGTTATGCAAATTTCGTGCAAATCGAAGCATATATAGGGACTTTGGTGCACCATTTACATGAAATCGGACGAAACTATATATGGGAGATATATCTAAATCAGGACCGATTTTCATGAAACTTGGCAGACATCATTCTAGGCTCAATTCAGTACGTTATGCCAAATTTCGTGGAAATCGAATGATATATAGGGACTTTGGGGCACCATTTACATGAAATCGGACGAAACTATATATGGGAGCTATATCTAAATCTGGACCGATTTTCTCTAAACTTGGCAGAAATCACTCTAGGCTTAATTCAGCACGTCATGCCAAATTTCGTGCAAATCAAAAGATATATAGGGACTTTGGGGCACCATTTACCTGAAATCGGACGAAACTATATATGGGAGCTATATCTAAATCTGGACCGATTTTCACGAAACTTGGCAGACATCATTATAGACCTAAATGATTAGCCTGTACCAAATTTCGTGCAAATCGAAAGATATATAGGGACCGTTTACATTAAATCGGTTAAATATATATATGGGAGCAATATCTAAATCTGAACCGATTTTTCCCAATTTCAATAGGGTTCGTCCTTGGGCCGAATAAGTGACTTGTGCCAAATTTCATCCAATTCGGATCATAAATGCGACCTGTACTTTGTTTACAATTTAACATCGACAGACAGACGGACGGACGGACGGACATGCATAAATCGACTTAGAAAGTGATTCTATGCATATTCTCAAAAGGAACCATGGGTCTATCTCGATTATTTTTGCCTGTTACAAACATATGCACAAAGACATAATACCCTGTACCACAGTGTGGTGAAGGGTATAAAAAGTGTGTAAAAATACGTTGAGGCGAACCAGTTTCTTTATGTTCTCTATCGATTTGTGACTACGCCAGTCATTGCACGGTTTTCGTGTCAAAATAAAACTAGAAGCCAACAAAATGGGGACTACGCCTCTTATGTATCATTTTTCAAAATTTTCACTGCATCTACCTTTAAATGATGCTGACATTTTGAAGCTCGATTTTGAGTGTTTTTTTAATTTTACTTCTAGCTTTAATACGCAAACAGGAAGTTATAAAAATCGATTATAAGATTATTGTAGTCGCGAATCTGCGTAATTTGATATGTATTTTGTGTATGTAGTATGCACAGCATCCGAAGGTGCGAATTTTGTGCGATCAAATTTCTAAAAAACCTATTTTTCGGGCCAAATTTTTAGATCTGTCAACTGAATGATATGGGTACCCGCGATCATAAAGGTTTTTTACGTTTCGGATGATATAAAATCTTCTTCGTGAAAATCCATCTACTAGAACGAAATTTGGCAAAAAATGTTTTTGAAAATATCGCGGATTTATTTGCGTTTTCTGTGTTTCATTTCCGCTTCAATAAATGGCCTCATGCGGATTTTGATCTTTCTCGAAAAGAGAACTTTGAAAACTTCAGCCGAAAGAGAGATGTACGCAATTTATCTCAAAAATAGATTTTGCTGGCACATCCATGGTTCTTAATGGACCACATTGAAATGGTATAGATCGATGTATTTTTTTAGGGTGCACACCGAAATCGGATGCGCGTTAATGGCATATGGTGTTTTCGGAAATTATTCGCGTTTTAAGATTTTTTGGGTACTTCGATGTAACGTGCGGCACATCTTAGCCGTCAAATGAAATTTCGCAAAATATGTATGGATTGGAAGATAAACTTCAGTACTTCCTGGAAACCGCATGCGCATCAAATGATTTTGAGAATTACGCGATTTAGACGCAATTTATCTCAAAAATAGTGTGAGCTGGCACATCCATGGTTCTTAATGGACCACATTGAAATCGGTATAGATCGATATATTTTTTTAGGGTGCACACGGAAATCGGATGCGCGTTAATGACATATGGAGTTTTCGGAAATTATTCGCGTTTTACGATTTTTTGGGTACTTCAATGTAACGTGTGGTGCATCTTAGCCGTCAAATGAAATTTCGCAAAATATATATGGATTGGATGATAAACTTCAGTACTTCCGGGAAACCGCATGCGCATCAATTGATTTTGAGAATTACGCGATTTACACGCAATTTAAAATGTATATTTCATAATATTTTTTTATTTTAAGATTTATTCCTATTAATAGAATTCTAAGATTTATCGGAAGGGTCTTGATATAATCCGGAAGGCGTATACTTATACACAAAAAGTGATTATTATTATATATGTCAATTTTTCGGCGAAATTCGGGTAAAATAGCAGAATAACCCCAACATTTTTTTCTAAAATTTCTTGTATACAATTAAAAAAATAAATATGATGGCATTATTTTTTCGAACCAAAAACAAATATTTTTCCTCAATATCTTGTTTTGTTGTCGCTGTGATTTAGAAACCGCTACATGGACTTGTGTGATTTTGATATCATTTGATTCATCATGGTGTTTAGATTATGTAGATATTTTTAAATTAATTTTTAAGTGTGTGTATGTCATTAACATAATGAAAATATTGATGTAATCTGCTATATTTTTTTATTTTTCTTATACTTCGCGAATATGTGCAACTTTATTGTGATTGTTATAATATATTCATATTCTTATTTTACGGAGGAAGATATATATCAACGTTTTTGGTCAATATAATAAACGGCGTAATTTTAAGATTTTATTCTTATGCCCAAAATTAAAATCTCGATAACTTTTGCGCGCATCAACCAAAAATTTGATCGTGAACGGTTTCGGAGTCAGAACATTTTTCTCTATATGTGTACCAAAAATCATTGATGTGCCACAAAAACAAAAAAGCGGATTTTTTGAAAATGGAATATTAAAAAATTGGCAATATTGCCCATATATGGGAGCTATATCTAAATCTGAACCGATTTTTCCCAATTTCAATAGGGTTCGTCCTTGGGCCGAATAAGTGACCTATGCCAAATTTCATCCAATTCGGATCATAAATGCGACCTGTACTTTGTTTACAGTTTAACATGCACAGACAGACAGACGGAGGGACGGACGGACGGACATGCATAAATCGACTTAGAAAGTGATTCTATGCATATTCTCATAAGGAACCATGTGTCTATCTCGTTTCCTTTTGCCTGTTACAAACATATGCACAAAGACATAATACCCTGTACCACAGTGTGGTGAAGGGTATAATTAGATTGAAAACAATCAACAATCAAAACACCAACAAAGAACAGAAACAAGCAATTATCGATTTTTTTATCAATTGAAGCAAATAAATTTAATACGAAATGCAATGTACCACATTTCACGCCATCTTGATTAAAATCCTTATGATAAACCACAAAATTATTCGTGAATTGAACCGGTGCTAAATTTTACCTGCATTTCAGGAACATTGAAAAATACTTCAATTTGTGAAACCATTGGTTGTAAAAATTTCAAACTGGGTGAGGTGTTTTGGGGGTAAAAAATATTTGTTGTAGAAAGGTTTATGTTATGACATAGCCCCCATATGGCAGCAATTTGTCATTTATGGGGTTTGGAGGGTTTTGTGTTTTTGCACAAATGTTTCTTTATAGGATAAAACCCTGTAATTTGGCATTTCAGATTTTTGGATGTTAAAAATATATTTGAAGAAAATTTTCCCTTAGTCCCATTTTCCGAATATTTAAGGTTTTAGACACAGTGGTTAAGTATGTGTGCATATGTACATAGACCCATAGTTACTTCTGAGAATATGCATACAATCACTTTCTGAATCGATTTATATATGTCTGTCCATTCTTCCACGTAAGGTACAGGTAGCCTTTATAATCCGAATGAGATGAAATTTGGCAAAGGTCACTTATTTGGTCCTAGTATGAGCCCTATTTAAATTGGAGAAAATCGGTTCAAATTTAGAAACAGCCCCCATATATAGGTCCTCAATATTTGAAAAAGTAACAATGTTTACCCGAAGGAGACAAACATTTTTACAGTGTATTGAATGAAGTACAGATTGGCATATGTGATAGATTTAGCTGTTATATATATTTTCGTTCGAGTTTAGGTAAATGATGCACCAAACACATGATTCCTTTTGAGAATATGCAAAGAACCGCTTTCTGGGTCGATTTATGCATTTCCGTCCGTCTGTCAAATTTCGTTGAAATTAGATGTAGATATAGCTCCCATATATTTTTTGTGCAATGTACTGCAATAAGGTGACCATATGTTCTCTTTTTTAGAGGGCAATCATTAATTTTACCTGGATGCCATTTTATAGATGACATATTCCTTTTCTGTCATATATTTCTATAATCTGCAAGTGTCTGACATTTTCTGAACGGTAATACTAGTGTCACTTCCATTTACATTAGATATGACTTGCCAATAAAGTACAGATAAATAGAGCACTAATTACTTACTTACTTAGATGACACACAGAACGGTTGTTCCATAAGCCGAGTTTAAAAAGATTTACCAGCGCGTCGGTCTTGTGCGCATCTCATCCAATTTTAAAGACCATTTTCCGAGATTTGTCTTCTACTTGATCTTTCCATCGGATTCGTGGCCTTCCTCTTCTGCGTGTACTACCACTTGGCTCGCTTTTATATGCCTTTGAGCTGGGGCATCTTCGTCCATTCTCACAACATGACCAATCAACGTAATCGCTGCAGCTCAATACGTTTAACAATGCCGATGTCAGATAATAGATGGTATAGCTCATGGTTCATTCGACGGCCTATAGATCTTCCGCAGAATTTCTCTCTCAAACACTCCAAGAGCTGCCTCATCTGCTTGCGCAAGTATCCATGCTTCAGATCCAATCAACAGCACGAATAATATGAGCGTCTTGTAGAGTGTGAGTTTGGTCTGATCTGTGGTGGCCTTGCTTTTGAGTTGCTTACTCAGACCATTGTAGTATCAGTGGGCCAACACTATTCTCCTCCGGATTTCAAAGCTGATGTTATTTGTTTTGTTCATGGTCGTACCGAGGTATATAAAATCGTTCAATAGCTCGAAGCTGCAATTTTCAAAATACGTAGTTGGTCTGAATCTACTGGACGTCTTGCTCGTTGATACCATCAACTTCGTCTTTTCGCTATTTACTGCCAGACTCACTTTGCCAGACTCCTTATCAAATCGTTCAAAGTTGGCTATTACCGCTCGTAATGTTCGACCCATTATGACAATGTCGTCGGGGTAGGCGAGTAACATATGATTTTTGGTGCACAGTGTGTCACTTCTGTTCACACTTGCATCTCGTATGACCTTTTCCAGCAGGATGTTAAACAGGTCACACGACAAACTGTAGAAGATTTGTAAGTTAAGAACAGCGAATGAAGTTTTTATACCCTACACAACTATGTTGTCAGGGTATTATATCTTTGTGCAGCCCCAAAAGTTTGTAACGCCGCGAAATATTGGTCCTAGACCCACCTTTAAGTATACCGATCGTCATATCTCGACTAGCTGAGTCGATCTAGACATGTGTGTCCGTCCGTCCGTCTGTCCATTATAATTTGTAAACACGATACAGGCCACAGTTATGGACCAATCTTCACGAAATTTTGCATGTAGGATGGGTTCTGGCCAATGAAGACCCCTATTGTTTTTGGGAAAGATCGGTTAATATTTAGGGGATGAAATGGATATTATATCCAATAGGAGTGGTTTACCTTTAAATTAATACCTATTATATTGTTGTATGTGCTCGGATGTGGGAGTTACACCTAAATATTTACAGGTATCTCCGTATTCTCATGTTATTTAGTAACCTATTATCGCTCTACAGAGCGAAACTATAGCGCTGATCGCTTTGAATTGTTCCATAAGGTTCCAATTATGGTCAAGGACAACGCCTATAATTTTCGGTGATGTTCAGATAATAATTTTGGAATGAAGTGGACCGAAAAGCCGAACATCACAACACAACCCACGGTGAAGGGAATCTGGACAATGGCTGTACTGAATACTCGAGAATATTCGGAAAATATGTCAGTGTGAGGAAGAGGTGCTGTTTACCTCTAATCGGGCAAGAGGGTGCAAATATCACGAAATATTGCCCAGGCTCGGGATAAACATCCGCAGAAAATTTTAGTTCCGAAGTAGTTGTGTAGGGTATCGTATGGTCGGCCCCGTCCGACTATACTGCTCCACTCACTTGTTTGAATTGAGTTTTTGTCTGACATTAGTATTATTTCCTATCAAAAAATGTCTTTATGGTCTGTATCCGTTCTGTAAAAAATGTAAACAATGTTCAAATAAATTGTTAATAATACCCTACACAACTTTGTTGTCAGGGTACTATTGCTTTGTGCAGCCCCAAACGTTTGTAGCGCAGCGAAATAATGGTCTTAGACCCACCTTTAGTTATACCGATCTT
>NW_026874404.1:0-16429 GCF_032173495.1 Musca vetustissima
TGTGAAAATGACAACATTTTTATTCAGTGGCGTATATATTTGCCCTTGAAGGACATAGACCCGAGAAGTTAATAGTATATTCAAGAGGAGTGGTTGAACTTTAAATTGATAGAAATTATATTGTCGTATGTACGCGGATGTGGGAGTTACGCTTAAATATTTACAGGTGCTTACCTACTCAGATATTATTTAGTAACCCATTACCACACTAGAGGGCGGAAATATAGCGCTGATCGCTTTGAAATTTTCCATGAGATTCCAGTTATGGTCAAGGACAACGGCAATAATTTTCGGTGATGATCAGATAATAATTTTGGGATGAAGTGGAACGAAAACTTATTTTTTTTTGTGTTTTTTCCAATGGGTCTGTAGGGCAAATTTATAATCCGGACATCACAACACAACTCACTCAGAAGGGATGTACTAAATATTAGTAATATTCGGAATATATGTCAAGTGTAAGGAAGAGGTGCTGTTGACCTCTAATCGGAGAAGAGGGTGCAAATATCACGAAATATTGCCCATGCTCGGAATAAACATCCGCAGAAAGTTAGAGTTCCGTGGTATTTGTGTAGGGTATCGTATGGTCGGCCCCGTTCGACTATACTGCTTCGCTCACTGGTTAAAAATCCTGTTTTTCATTTTTTTGCCTCATAAAAAGGGTCTTTATTTTTTACAAAACCTTTTTTATTTTTATGGCCTTCTTTTTATACCCCTCACCACTCTGTGGTACAGGGTATTATGTCTTTATGCATGTGTTTGTAACAGGCAAAAGGAAACGAGATATACACATGGTTCCTATTGAGAATATGCATAGAATCACTTTCTGAGTCGATTTATGTCTGTCGATGTTAAATAGTAAACAAAGTACAGGTCGAATTTTTAATCCGAATTGGCTGAAATTTGGCATAGGTCACTTATTCGGCCATATATATTTTCGTCCGATTTAAGGTAAATGGTGTACCAAACTCCCTATATATATTTCGATTTGTACGAAATTTGGCACAGCGTAATGTATTAGGTCGAGAATTATGTATGTTAAGTTTCATGAAAATCGGTTCAGATTTAGATATAGCTCCCATATATATTTTCGTCCGAGTTAAGGTAAATGGTGTACCAAAGTCCCCATATATCTTTCGATTTGTACGAAATTTGGCACAGCGTAGTGAATTAAATCTAGAACGATGTGTGTTAAATTTTGTGAAAATCGGTCCAGATTTAGATATAGCTCCCGTATATATTTTCGTCCGATTTAAGGTAAATGGTGTACAAAAGTGTTTCGATTTGCACGAAATTTAGCATAGCGAACTGAATTAAGTCTAGAATGATGTGTGTTAAGTTTCGTGAAAATCGGTTCAGATTTGGATATAGCACCCATATATATTTTCGTCCGATTTTCGGTAAATGGTGTACCAAAGTCCCTATATATCATTCGATTTGTAAGAAATTTGGCATAGCGTAATGAGATAGGTCTAGAATGATGTGTGTTAAATTTTGTGAAAATCGGTTCAGATTTGGATATAGCTCCCATATATATTTTGGTCCGATTTAAGGTAAATGGTGTACCAAAGTACCTATATATCTTTCGATTTGCACGAAATTTGACAGAGCGTAATGAATTAAATCTAGAACGATGTGTGTTAAATTTTGTGAAAATCGGTTCAGATTTGGATATAGCTCCCATATATATTTCCGCCCGATTTAAGGTAAATGGTGTACCAAAGTGTCTATATATACTTCGATTTGCACGAAATTTGGCACAGCGTAATGCATTAGGTCTAGAATGATGTGTGTTATGTTTCGCGAAAATCGGTTCAGATTTGGATATAGCTCCCATATATCTTTTCGTCCGATTTAAGGTAAATGGTGTACCAAAGTCTCTATGTACACTTCGATTTGCACGAAATTTGGCACAGCGTAATGTATTAGGTCCAGAATGATGTGTGATAGGTTTCGTGAAAATCGGTCCAGATTTAGATATTGCTCCCATATATATTTTCGTCCGATTTAAGGTAAATGTTGTACCACAGTCCCTATATATCTTTCAATTTGCACGAAATTTGGCAAAGCGTAATGTATTAGGTCTACAATGATGTGAGCTAAATTTCGTGAAAATCGGTCCAGATTTATATATAGCTCCCATATATATTTTCGTCCGATTTAAGGTAATTGGTGCACCCAAGTCCCTATATATCTTTCGACTTGTACGAAATTAGGCATAGCGTACTGAATTAAGTCTAGAACGATGTGTTGTTTTCAATTTTGTGAAAATCGGTTCTGATTTGGATATAGCACCCATATATATTTTCGTCCGATTTAAGGTAAATGGTGTACCAAAGTCCCTATATGACATTCGATTTGCACGAAATTTGGCACAGCGTAATGTATTAGGTCTAGAATTATGTGTGTTAAATTTTGTGAAAATCGGTTCAGATTTAGATATAGCTCCCGTATATATTTTCGTCCGATTTAAGGTAAATAGTGTACCAAAGTGTTTCGATTTGCACGAAATTTAGCATAGCGTACTGAATTGAGTCTAGAATGATGTGTGTTAAGTTTCGTGAAAATCGGTTCAGATTTGGATATAGCTCCCATATATATTTTCGTCCGATTTAAGGTAAATGGTGTACCAAAGTCTCTATCTATCTTTCGATTTGTAAAAAAATTTGGCACAGCGTAATGAATTAAGTCTAGAATGATGTGTGTTAAGTTTCGGGAAAATCGGTTCAGATTTGGATATAGCACCCATATATATTTTCGTTCGATTTAAGGAAAATGGTGTACCAAAGTCCCTATATAGCTCTCGATGTGCACGAAATTTGGCACAGCGTAATGTATTAAGTCTGCAATGATGTGAGCTAAGTTTCGTGAAAATCGATTCAGATTTGGATATAGCTCCGATATATATTTTTTCGTCCGATTTTCGGTAAATAGTGCACCAAAGTCCCTTTGTATCCTTCGATTTGCACGAAATTTGGTACAGCGTACTGAATTGAGTCTAGAATGATGTGTGTCAAGTTTCCTGAAAATCGGTTCAGATTTGGATATGGCTCCCATATATATTTTCGTCCGATTTAAGGTAAATGGTGTACCAAAGTCTCTATATATACTTCGATTTCCATGAAATTTGGCATAGTGTACTGAATTAAGTCTTGAAAGTTGTTTGTTAATTTTTTTGAAAATCGGTTCAGATTTAGTTATAGCTTCCACATATAGATTATATTTGTAACAACGCGGTGTACCGAATAGCGTGTATCAATTTTGCTACAAATCGTTTTCCATAAATTTTCCTCATGTTACGCAGACGGCTTTAAATCTGCACGAATTAGATAAAAGTTATGATAGGTTAGAGAAGGGGGGTCATTGTTAGGATACATATGTACAATATACCTAAAGTGGTGAAGCGTATCATATAGTCGGCTCTGTCCGACTTTACTACTTTCCTTACTGGTTTTCCTCCTACTTTTGTCTATTTTCTTGTAAATTCTCTCGAACAAAATTTGCATAGATTTATCTGTCCAGCTTTAACTTCTTCAAATGTTGCCTGGCATGTTTTTTCTTGCACAAATTTTCGTTATTTCGTTCCCCCTAACGAAACAAAGTTTTAACAATGGCCAAAAAAAAACTTTTGTTTGAGGCTCTTCGAACGGAGTTCAGGTTTTCTTTCCTTGTTAAAATAGAAGATAAAAAAGAAACATCGTCACTATGAAAAGAGAATTGAAAAATTAATTTAAAAAAATGAAAGCCAACAAAGGATGGCAACTTGAAGGCTCCCTGGCAGAAGGATGGCATTGAAGGAACCTTCTTTAAATATTCCATTTTAAAGAAAATATTTTACCGAATTTTCTACTTAAAATTTTCTGTCTTTTTCCATGAAACCCTACCTGTGTATTTTATAATTTTACATCGCACAATTCTCTCTTTTTTTCTTGACGTTCGTTTCTTTTTATGTTACGTTCGGAAAAAAGCTTTTACCAAAATTAACATGTATTGCTTTTAACGGCAAAAATGCGAGTATTTCCACAACGATGGGTATTTTTTTTCATTTTTTGCTAACTCGAAGCGAGACAGTCTCAAGTGACTCCGTTCATATTTTTTTTTTATTTTGCAATACTTAGCGACAATATACAAATACATACATAGCCCCCCCCCATTTCACATCAAGAATTAGAGGAAATGCGAAGTGGGTTTGTGTGTACATACATATATCCATACATAACTGTATAGAAATATTTATTTTTATTTCAAGCACTTCAAGTCCTTCAAATACATTTTGCTAAAATATGAAAAATGTAAATTGCAAATATTGTCGTCAGGTAAAATGCAAAAGGGATTAACTACTAAATTAACTTTAATAAATCCACGCCTTGCAAATACCCTGAAAAACTAATCTTTAATAAATCCACGCATCTTTGATAGGTCTTGAAAAACTATTCTTTAATATGTCTAGGTCTCTCATAGGTCTTGAAAAACTATTCTTTAATAAATCCACGCCTCTTTGATAGGCCTTGAAAAACTATTCTTTAAGAATCCACGCCTTGGATAGGCCTTGAAAAAATATTAATAAATCCCGCCCTCAGTTGGCCCTTGAAAAATATTCTTTAATAAATCCACGCCTCAGTTGGCCCTTGAAAAATATTCTTTAATAAATCCACGCCTCAGTTGGCCCTTGAAAAATATTCTTTAATAAATCCACGCCTCAGTTGGCCCTTGAAAAATATTCTTTAATAAATCCACGCCTCAGTTGGCCCTTGAAAAATATTCTTTAATAAATCCACGCCTCAGTTGGCCCTTGAAAAATATTCTTTAATAAATCCACGCCTCAGTTGGCCCTTGAAAAATATTCTTTAATAAATCCACGCCTCAGTTGGCCCTTGAAAAATATTCTTTAATAAATCCACGCCTCAGTTGGCCCTTGAAAAATATTCTTTAATAAATCCACGCCTCAGTTGGCCCTTGAAAAATATTCTTTAATAAATCCACGCCTCAGTTGGCCCTTGAAAAATATTCTTTAATAAATCCACGCCTCAGTTGGCCCTTGAAAAATATTCTTTAATAAATCCACGCCTCAGTTGGCCCTTGAAAAATATTCTTTAATAAATCCACGCCTCAGTTGGCCCTTGAAAAATATTCTTTAATAAATCCACGCCTCAGTTGGCCCTTGAAAAATATTCTTTAATAAATCCACGCCTCAGTTGGCCCTTGAAAAATATTCTTTAATAAATCCACGCCTCAGTTGGCCCTTGAAAAATATTCTTTAATAAATCCACGCCTCAGTTGGCCCTTGAAAAATATTCTTTAATAAATCCACGCCTCAGTTGGCCCTTGAAAAATATTCTTTAATAAATCCACGCCTCAGTTGGCCCTTGAAAAATATTCTTTAATAAATCCACGCCTCAGTTGGCCCTTGAAAAATATTCTTTAATAAATCCACGCCTCAGTTGGCCCTTGAAAAATATTCTTTAATAAAATATTCTTTAATAAATCCACGCCTCAGTTGGCCCTTGAAAAATATTCTTTAATAAATCCACACCTCAGTTGTCCCTTGAAAAAAATTCTTTAATAAATCCACGCCTCAGTTGGCCCTTGAAAAATATTCTTTAATAAATCCACGCCTCAGTTGGCCCTTGAAAAATATTCTTTAATAAATCCACGCCTCAGTTGGCCCTTGAAAAATATTCTTTAATAAATCCACGCCTCAGTTGGCCCTTGAAAAATATTCTTTAATAAATCCACGCCTACGTTGGCCCTTGAAAAATATTCTTTAATAAATCCACGCCTCAGTTGGCCCTTGAAAAATATTCTTTAATAAATCCACGCCCTAGGTGGCCCTTGAAAAATATTCTTTAATAAATCCACGCCTCAGTTGGCCCTTGAAAAATATTCTTTAATAAATCCACGCCTCAGTTGGCCCTTGAAAAATATTCTTTAATAAATCCACGCCTCAGTTTGGCCCTTGAAAAATATTCTTTAATAAATCCACGCCTCAGTTGGCCTTTGAAAAATATTCTTTAATAAATCCACGCCTCAGTTGGCCCTTGAAAAATATTCTTTAATCAATCCACACCTCAGTTGGCCCTTGAAAAATATTCTTTAATAAATCCACACCTCAGTTGGCCCTTGAAAAATATTCTTTAATAAATCCACGCCTCAGTTGGCCCTTAAAAAATATTCTTTAATAAATCCACGCCTCAGTTGGCCCTTGAAAAATATTCTTTAATAAATCCACGCCTCAGTTGGCCCTGGAAAAATATTCTTTAATAAATCCACGCCTCAGTTGGCCCTTTGAAAAATATTCTTTAATAAATCCACGCCTCAGTTGGCCCTTGAAAAATATTCTTAATAAATCCACGCCTCAGTTGGCCCTTGAAAAATATTCTTTAATAAATCCACGCCTCAGTTGGCCCTTGAAAAATATTCTTTAATAAATCCCACGCCTCAGTTGGCCCTTGAAAAATATTCTTTAATAAATCCCCGCCTCAAATCCCCGCCTCAGTTGGCCCTTGAAAAATATTCTTTAATAAATCCACGCCTCAGTTGGCCCTTGAAAAATATTCTTTAATAAATCCACGCCTCAGTTGGCCCTTGAAAAATATTCTTTAATAAATCCACGCCTCAGTTGGCCCTTGAAAAATATTCTTTAATAAATCCACGCCTCAGTTGGCCCTTGAAAAATTTTTTTTAATAAATCCACGCCTCAGTTGGCCCTTGAAAAATATTCTTTAATAAATCCACGCCTCAGTTGGCCCTTGAAAAATATTCTTTAATAAATCCACGCCTCAGTTGGCCCTTGAAAAATATTCTTTAATAAATCCACACCTCAGTAGGCCCTTGAAAAATATTCTTTAATAAATCCACGCCTCTGTTGGCCCTTGAAAAATATTCTTTAATAAATCCACGCCTCAGTTGGCCCTTGAAAAATATTCTTTAATAAATCCACGCCTCAGTTGGCCCCTGAAAAATATTCTTTAATAAATCCACGCCTCAGTTGGCCCTTGAAAAATATTCTTTAATAAATCCAGGCCTCAGTTGGCCCTTGAAAAATATTCTTTAATAAATCCACACCTAAGTTGGCCCTTGAAAAATATTCTTTAATAAATCCACGCCTCAGTTGGCCCTTGAAAAATATTCTTTAATAAATCCACGCCTGAGTTGGCCCTTGAAAAATATTCTTTAATAAATCCACGCCTGAGTTGGCCCTTGAAAAATATTCTTTAATAATAAATCCACGCCTCAGTTGGCCCTTGAAAAATATTCTTTAATAAATCCACGCCTCAGTTGGCCCTTCAAAAATATTCTTTAATAAATCCACGCCTCAGTTGGCCCTTGAAAAATATTCTTTAATAAATCCACGCCTCAGTTGGCCCTTGAAAAATATTCTTCATAAATCCCAGCCTCAGTTGGCCCTTGAAAAATATTCTTTAATAAATCCACGCCTCAGTTGGCCCTTGAAAAATATTCTTTAATAAATCCACGCCTCAGTTGGCCCTTGAAAAATATTCTTTAATAAATCCACGCCTCAGTTGGCCCTTGAAAAATATTCTTTAATAAATCCACGCCTCAGTTGGCCCTTGAAAAATATTCTTTAATAAATCCACGCCTCAGTTGGCCCTTGAAAAATATTCTTTAATAAATCCACGCCTCAGTTGGCCCTTGAAAAATATTCTTTAATAAATCCACGCCTCAGTTGGCCCTTGAAAAATATTCTTTAATAAATCCACGCCTCAGTTGGCCCTTGAAAAATATTCTTTAATAAATCCACGCCTCAGTTGGCCCTTGAAAAATATTCTTTAATAAATCCACGCCTCAGTTGGCCCTTGAAAAATATTCTTTAATAAATCCACGCCTCAGTTGGCCCTTGAAAAATATTCTTTAATAAATCCACGCCTCAGTTGGCCCTTGAAAAATATTCTTTAATAAATCCACGCCTCAGTTGGCCCTTGAAAAATATTCTTTAATAAATCCACGCCTCAGTTGGCCCTTGAAAAATATTCTTTAATAAATCCACGCCTCAGTTGGCCCTTGAAAAATATTCTTTAATAAATCCACGCCTCAGTTGGCCCTTGAAAAATATTCTTTAATAAATCCACGCCTCAGTTGGCCCTTGAAAAATATTCTTTAATAAATCCACGCCTCAGTTGGCCCTTGAAAAATATTCTTTAATAAATCCACGCCTCAGTTGGCCCTTGAAAAATATTCTTTAATAAATCCACGCCTCAGTTGGCCCTTGAAAAATATTCTTTAATAAATCCACGCCTCAGTTGGCCCTTGAAAAATATTCTTTAATAAATCCACGCCTCAGTTGGCCCTTGAAAAATATTCTTTAATAAATCCACGCCTCAGTTGGCCCTTGAAAAATATTCTTTAATAAATCCACGCCTCAGTTGGCCCTTGAAAAATATTCTTTAATAAATCCACGCCTCAGTTGGCCCTTGAAAAATATTCTTTAATAAATCCACGCCTCAGTTGGCCCTTGAAAAATATTCTTTAATAAATCCACGCCTCAGTTGGCCCTTGAAAAATATTCTTTAATAAATCCACGCCTCAGTTGGCCCTTGAAAAATATTCTTTAATAAATCCACGCCTCAGTTGGCCCTTGAAAAATATTCTTTAATAAATCCACGCCTCAGTTGGCCCTTGAAAAATATTCTTTAATAAATCCACGCCTCAGTTGGCCCTTGAAAAATATTCTTTAATAAATCCACGCCTCAGTTGGCCCTTGAAAAATATTCTTTAATAAATCCACGCCTCAGTTGGCCCTTGAAAAATATTCTTTAATAAATCCACGCCTCAGTTGGCCCTTGAAAAATATTCTTTAATAAATCCACGCCTCAGTTGGCCCTTGAAAAATATTCTTTAATAAATCCACGCCTCAGTTGGCCCTTGAAAAATATTCTTTAATAAATCCACGCCTCAGTTGGCCCTTGAAAAATATTCTTTAATAAATCCACGCCTCAGTTGGCCCTTGAAAAATATTCTTCCGGACACGATCCAGCAGGCCTCAGTTCGCGCAGCTGAAAAATATTCTTTAATTGATACCGGCGAGGCGGCTCGCCCTTGAAAAATATTCTTTAATAAATCCCCGCCTCAGTGGGCCCTTGAAAAATATTCTTTAATAAATCCACGCCTCAGTTGGCCCTTGAAAAATATTCTTTAATAAATCCACGCCTCAGTTGGCCCTTGAAAAATATTCTTTAATAAATCCACGCCTCAGTTGGCCCTTGAAAAATATTCTTTAATAAATCCACGCCCTTGAAAAATATTCTTTAATAAATCCACACCTCAGTTGGCCCTTGAAAAATATTCTTTAATAAATCCACGCCTCAGTTGGCCCTTGAAAAATATTCTTTAATAAATCCGCGCCTCAGTTGGCCCTTGAAAAATATTCTTTAATAAATCCACGCCTCAGTTGGCCCTTGAAAAATATTCTTCAATAAATCCACGCCTCAGTTGGCCCTTGAAAAATATTCTTTAATAAATCCACGCCTCAGTTGGCCCTTGAAAAATATTCTTTAATAAATCCACGCCTCAGTTGGCCCTTGAAAAAATATTCTTTAATAAATCCACGCCTCAGTTGGCCCTTGAAAAAATATTCTTTAATAAATCCACGCCTCAGTTCGCCCTTGAAAAATATTCTTTAATAAATCCACGCCTCAGTTGGCCCTTGAAAAATCTTCTTTAATAAATCCACGCCTCAGTTGGCCCTTGAAAAATATTCTTTAATAAATCCACGCCTCAGTTGGCCCTTGAAAAATAGTTGGCCCTTGAAAATATTCTTTAATAAATCCACGCCTCAGTTGGCCCTTGAAAAATATTCTTCAATAAATCCACGCCATAATTCGCATTCCACATTTCAAGGGTATAGCTCTATCCATTCACATGCTACGAATTTGTACCAAATTAAGTACATTTTAGTACTTTTCGGATAGTTATAGTTCGAGTTTCCAAAAACGCTTTGTTACACCTATCCTACACTCCATCAGCGACCACCAATCCAAATTTCAGAGTTCTAGCTTTAAATACAAATCGTATCACACTTAGCACTTTTCGTACCGTTCTAGTACGAATTTCCAAAAACACAGCCTTATCTGTCACCTTTGGACCAACAGTGACCCTCACCCAAAATTTCAAGATTCTAGCTTCAGCCTATAGAGTCAATCACTTTACTCTTTTATCAGTATAGATAAATCCACGTCTCCCATACACAATATTTTTAAACCAGTGAGCGGAGCAGTATTGTCGGACGGGGCCGACCATATGATACCCTACACAACTTCCATGAAAATCTAACTTTCTGTGGTTCTATATTCTGAGATTGGGCAATATTTCGCGATATTTGCACACTTTTTTGACTGGCTAGAGATCAGAAAATGTTACTAATAATCAGTACAGCCCCTATAATTACTTGTCCAGATTCCCCTCACCGTAGATGGGTTGTGTTGTGATGTTCGGCTTTCGACTCGAAAAGTACAAATTATTAAGTTTTCGGTCAACTTCATCCGAAAAATTATTATCTGATCATCACCTACTCCTTCAGGAGTAAATATATACGCCATAGAATACACATTTTGTAATTTTTCACACAAAAATCAGGGTCCATTTGACCCGCTAAATATTGACCGATCTTTATAAAAACTGGCATGCTTTTTCTTTGGCCCGATCCCCTTCTCCATGTGAAAAATCGCGAAGTTCGGGCCATAATTGCGGCATCTGCAGCGGCCAGAAAATCAGACAAAAATAAAGTTTTTGGTCCATTTCATCTCCTAAATATTAACCGATCTTCACCAAAAACAATAGGGGTCTTCATTGGCCAGAACCCATCCTACATGCAAAATTCCGTGAAGATTGGTCAATAACTGTGGCCTGCATCGTGTTTACAAATTATAATGGACAGACGGACGGACACACATTTCTAGATCGACTCAGCTAGTCGAGATATGACGATCGGTATACTTAAAGGTGGCGTTACAAACTTTTGGGGCTGCATAAAGCTAGCCTGACAACATAGTTGTGTAGTTTATAAATATCCATCCCTTTTGGGGACCTTTAAAAAATTCCTAAATCAATCGACATATTTTATGGTCATTTGAAAACATATTGATTCCACTTAAGTCATTTTGCAATTTATCTATAAGAAAAAAATATATAAAACCAGTAAGGAAAGTAGTAAAGTCGGACGGGGCCGACTATATGATACCCTTCACCACTTTGGGTATATTCAACAGATGAATCTTTGTTAGGATCGTCGCATTTTTAAAGGACCAGTAAAATGAAAGTGGATCCATAAACATGTCATTCTGCAACCGATACAAAATTTTTCATTTGGTCAGATATATCTTAATCTGAACCGATTTTCAGGAAACTTAACACACATCATTTTAGACCTAATTCATTACGCTGTGCCAAATCTCGTGCAAATCGAAAGATATTAAGGGACTTTGGTACACCATTTACCATAAATCGGGCGAAAATATATATGGGAGCTATATCCAAATCTCAACCGATTTTCACAAAATTTAACACTCATCGTTCTAGACTTAATTCAAAACCCTATGCCAAATTTCGTGCAAATCGAAAGATATATAGCGACGAAATTACCCTAAATCGGACGAAAATATATATGGGAGCTATATAGCTATCTGAACCGATTTTCATGAAACTTAACACACACCATTCTAGAACTAATTCATTACGCTGTGCCAAATTTCGTGCAAGTCGAAAGATATATGGGGGCGTTGGTGCACCATTTACATAAAATCAGACGAAACTATATATGGGAGCTATATCGAAATCTGAACCGATTTTCATGAAACTTAACACACATCATTCCAGGCCTAATTCATTACGCTGTGCCAAAATTCGTCCAAATCGAAAAATATATTGGGGCTTTGTTACACCATTTACCTTAAATCGGACGAAAATATATATGGGAGCTATATCCAAATCTGAACCGATTTTCAGGAAACTTGGCACACATCATTCTAGACCTAATTCATTACGCTGTGCCAAATTTCGTGCAAATCGAAAGATATATGGGGACTTTGGTACACCATTTACCTTAAATCGGACGAAAATATGAATGTGAGCTATATCTAAATCTGAACCAATTTTCATGAAACTTAACACACACCATTCTAGACCTAATTACGATGTGCCAAATTTTGTGCAAATCATAAGATATATAGGGACCGTTTACATTAAATCGGACGAAAATATATATCGGAGCTATATTTAACTCTGAACCGATTTGTTCCAATTTCAATAGGATTCGTCCTTGGGCCAAATAGGTGACCTATGCCAAATTTCATCCAATTCGGATTATAAATGCGACCTGTACTTTGTTTACTATTGAACATCGACAGACAGACAGACTGACTGACGGACGGACATGCACAAATCGACTCAGAAAGTGATTCTATGCATATTCTCAAGAGGAACCCTGTGTCTATCTCGTTTCGTTTTGCCTGTTACAAATATATGCACAAAGACATAATACCCCGTGCCACAGAGTGGTGAAGGGTATACAAATATAGAAAAAAACAACCTCGCAGTTTAAGTAGCAATCAACATAAAAATGCTTCTCTTCAATGCTTCCTCTTTTCGTAATATTTTTCAAGGTTGCTTTTGTTGTATTGCCACAACAAGAAAACAAAATCGAAATTACTCCATTGCTTCCATATTTTTTTGTATCCTATGATGAAAGAAATATTTATTTATTGTCATTTTGTATTACATAACAAAAATATTTTCTAATCGAAAATAATTTTTTCGAAGTTTTCAATGTCCTCCATTGCTTCATTTCTAGTTGACAATATTTGATTATGTGAATGTATGTTTGTATGTATGCATGTGAAGGTTGCTAAGTTATGATGTTTTTTAGTATAAAATTTGGTCCATTAAATCAAATATCCTGGTCGCAGATTAGGGCTAGAATGGAAATTTTGGGCATTCATTTTTTTAAATAATTTTTTTCCTGGGACCAGAGAAGGCGTAGATTTTGTATATATTTTTTTCCTGGGACCAGCTAGGGTGTAGATTTGTTAAGCAATGTTTTCTTGAGACCAAACAAGGCGTAGATGTTTAAAATAATTTTTTCTTAAGACCTTACACGGCGTAGATTTTTTATACCCTTCGCCACTCTGTGGTACAGGCTATTATGTCTTTGTGCATATGTTTGTAACAGGCAAAAGGAAACGAGATAGACCCACAGTTCCTTTTGAGAATATGCCTAGAATCACTTTCTGAGTCGATTTATGCATGTCCGTCCACCCGTCCGTCTGTCTGCCGCTGTTAAATTGCAAACAAAGTTCAGGTCGCATTTATGATTCGAATTGGATGAAATTTGGCACAGGTCACTTATTTGGCCCAAGGACAAACTCTATTGAAATTGGGAAAAATCGGTTCAGATTTAGACATAGCTCCCATATATATTTTCGTCCGATTTAAGGTAAATAATGTACCAAAGTCCCTATATATCTTTCGATTTGTACGAAATTTGGTACAGCGTAATGAATTAGGTCTAGAATGATGTGTGTCAAGTTTCCTGAAAATCGGTTCATATAGCTATATAGCTCCCATATATAGTTTCGTCCGATTTTACGTAAATGGTGCACCACTGGCTCTATATATGTTTCGATTTGCACTAAATTTGGCGTAGCGTACTGAATTGAACCTAGAGGGACGTGTGCTAAGTTCCGTGAAAATCGGTTCAGATTTAGATATAGCTCCCATATATAGTTTCACCCGATTTAAGGTAAATTGTGTACCAGAGTCCCTATATATCTTTCAATTTGATCGAAATTTGGTATAGCCTACTGAATTAGGTCTAGAATGATGTGTGCTAAGTTTCGTGAAAATCGGTTCAGATTTCGATATAGCTCCCACATATATTTGCGTCCGATTTGATGTAAATAGTGCACCAAAGTCCCTACATATCATTCGATTTGCATAAAATTTAGCACCGCGTACTGAATTAAGTCTAGAATGATGTTGGCTAAGTTTCGTGAAAATCGGTTCAGATATAGATATAGCTCCCATATATAGATTCGTCCGATTTAAGGTAAATGGTGCACAAAAATCCCTATATATCATTCGATTTGCACGAAATTTGGCATAGAGTACTGAGTTAGGTCCAGAATGATGTCTGCCAAGTTTCGAGAAAATCGGTCTAGATTTAGATATAGCTCCCATATATAGTTTCGTCCGATTTCATGTAAATGGTGCACCAAAGTCCCTATATACCTTTCCATTTGCATGAAAGTTGGCACGGCGCACTGAATTAAGTCTAGAATGATGTGTGTCAAGTTTCTTGAAAATCGGTCCAGATTTAGATATAGCTCCCATATATAGTTTCTTCCGATTTCATGTAAATGGTGCCCCAAAGTCCCTATATATCATTCGATTTGCATACAATTTGGCACAGCGTACTGAATTGAGTCTAGAGTGATGTGTGGTAAGTTTCGTGAAAATCGGTCCAGATTTAGATATAGCTCCCATATATAGTTTCGTCCGATTTCCTGTAAATAGTGCAGCAAAGTCCCCATATATCTTTCGATTTGCAAGAAATTTGGCATAACATACTGAATTGAGCCTAGAGTGATGTCTGCCAAGTTTCGAAGGGTATCATATAGTTGGCCCCGTCCGACATTACTGCTTTCCTTACTGGTTTAATAATTTTATTGAGACCTTACAAGGCGTAGATTTTTAAAATAATTTTTTTAAAGAGGCCATTCATTTTTTATACAATTCAATGTCCCAAATTTTCACATCTCCCCAAAATTCCCCACCACAACTGCAAAAAAAAATCGACTCAAATTTTATCCATTTCCGCATGACTTCGCTCAAATTGTATCTGTACGACAAATAGCCCTTTGGCTATGGATATCTATTCATAAACATTTCGATATCAATAATGTTGATGCCATGAAAGTTTTGTGTGTGTGTGTGCGTTTGTGTGTTGGTAGGATTTTGTGTATTTTTTTTTTTTTTTGATTTTTGTTCCGAAAAAATGTTTTTTGTGCACCTTCACAATCTATCTACCCCCTCCGGCTAAAAGTTGAAGGTCGTATATCTTCGAATTTTTTATATATTTGTATTTAGTTGTTGTTGTTCGAAAAAAATAAAATGAAAATTGCTAATTTTCCATCGATGTAATCACATCAATAGGAAACCGTAACAAACACAAACTGCTGTTACCATAGAAATTTTCCCATGAGTGCTATCTTTGGAAAATATGAAGTAGGGATTTGGGAGTAGGTGGAGGGAGAGTAGAAGAAGATTAGCCGAATATACACGTAGAAGAAAATTTTAGTTATATAAATAGCTCCGATCAATTGTGAAGCGGGGTATTGTGGGATGTTGAAGTTAAGTTTGGATGTTTTTGATACGAATATAAATGTGCAGAAAATAAATCTATTTAAAAAATCTACGCCTTATATGGTCTCAAGAAAAAAGTATTTAAACCAGCAAGGAAAGTAGTAAAGTCGGACTGGGCCGACTACATTATACCCTTCACCACATTGTGTATATTGTATGTATTCATATGTATTCCTACAATATCATGTTAAAGTTTCCTCGACGGAACTTACTCATGTCTATCTACAACCTAAGATAAATTTAATTTCATTTTGGGCTGATTTTGAATCGTCTGCGTACCATGAGACAAATTTATGGAAAACGATTTATAGGAAAATTTATATTAATTTCAATCAGAAACCCATTCAAAATCAATATGGAAGCTATGGCTGCATTTGCACCAATTTCAACAAAACGCCATAACGTCATTCAAGTCTCAATTTTATACGATGTGCAAAATATCGTGTTAATCGGACAAACGTTAGGAGATTGGTGCACCATTTATGTAAAATCGCACGAATATATATGTATATATGGGAGCTATATCGAAATCTGAACCGAAACATACCATACATTATTCTAGACTCAATTCAGCACGCTATGCCAAATTCCATGCAAATCGAAGGATATATAGGGTCTTTGGTGCACCAATTACCTAAAATCGGATGAAAATATATTTGGGAGCTATATCTTAATCTGAACCGATTTTCAGGAATCTTACCACTCATCATTCTAAACTCAACTTATTACGCTATACCAAATTTCGTGCAAATCGAAAGATATATAGGGACTTTGGTGCACCATTTGCATTAAATCGGACTAAAATATATATGGGAGCTATATCCAAATCTGAAACGATTTTTCTCAATTTCAAGAGGGTTTGTCCTTGGCCAAATAAGTGACCTATGCCAAATTTTATCCATTTCGGATCATAACTGCGACCTGTAGTTGTTTAGAATTTAACATGAACAGACGCCCGGACTGACGGACATGCGTAAATCGACTCAGAAAGTGATTCTATGCATATTCTCAAAAGGAACCATGGGTCTATCTCGATTATTTTTGCCTGTTACAC
>NW_026874405.1:0-16142 GCF_032173495.1 Musca vetustissima
ACCAAATTTCAGCAAATTCGGCTGAAAAACGTGCTCAAGAACCTTAAAATACCAAAAATCCGGGGGTACCCTTACATGGGAGCTATGCCTAAACGTGGACCGATATATCCCATCTTCGAGCTTGACCTGCCTGCAGACAAAAGACGACTCTATGCCAAATGAATGAGCTGTGCCATATTTCATCCAATTCGAATAATAAATGCGACCTGTACTTTGTTTACAATTTCACATGGACAGACGGACGGACATGCATAAATCGACTTAGAAAGTGATTCTATGCATATTCTTAGAAAAGGAACCATGTGTCTATCTCGTTTCCTTTTGAATGTTAGAAATATATACACAAAGACATAATACCCTTTACCACAGTGTGGTGAATGGTATAAAAACAAGCTTGTAGCTCTGAATATCCTTTAAACATTTTATTGACGAATCTGAATGTCTGAATGCCTTGTAAGGTCCTCACAAAGTCCTTAACAAATATTATGTATAAATCAACGCTAAAAGCTATTATAGGACATATAACGCTTATAGGACATTCTGAGCTGCTGAAAAAATATTTTAAAACAACGCTTCTATATTTGATATTACTTAAAATAGTCTATAAAAATCCACGCTTGTAGCGTGGATAGTCCTCCGATAATATTCTTGAAAATCCTTCGAAAAATATTCTATACAAATATACGATAATATTACAACTTCTAGTCCTTCCAAAATTGTATAAAATATATGGTATAAAAAATTGTTATACAACAATCGGAATCAACAAGCATATAGCAAGTTGTTGGTAGAAAGTAATACTTATGTGACCCGAAAACACAATTCAGTACATACATTTTATAGATGACAGCCAGTTAAAGTAGATGATTGTCGTTCAAAAAAGGGGATATATGGTCACCTTAATTAAATACAACTGTTTATAGACCAAATCTTATTTTATTATTTCCATTGACTTCCTGAGCTTAAAGTAGATTTTCAAAACTATATTTTCCCCAGACAATTAGAACTGATGTATTATTTTTTCCAGGGACTATCACACCCAAATCTCTGAATATATAAGAATATCTTTTCCAAAAGCGTGGATTAAAAACAACAAATATTTGCAGGAAATTCTGAGCTTGTATCTTCACCTTAGAAATATAAAGCATAAACTCATCTTTTTTGGGTAAGAAAACAATTTGAACATTTGAGGTTTTTATTTGTAATTTCACAACTACATAAGGCGGCATAGTGGTTTCTTCTAATTAAAAATTGTATAAAATCAAGTATTATTTACAATTTTTGTTCACATATATCTAACATTTAAGCATCCTTTGTGGCAACCTTTTCATCATTAATCATTTCCTTGCGTTTCTTGTAACGCATTTTCAAATTGGTTATTAAACGAACCGTACAGAAATAGATAATCTCCACAATACTGAGCGTAGAGACACCCATAAAAAGACCCAATAGACCACCGCAATTGGCAAGGAAATCTGTTGTACCATACAGCTCGGAACGTTTCGAGGTAAGGAATTGAGCCTCTTTAAAGAATATTGATAGACGAGTTCTTTTGATTCTGAAATTAGAATAGGGTTATAATAATCTAAAGCATATTACTAAACTCAATACAACTTACTCTTGACTTGTTTCTTCCGATTCGGTAGAGTTTCCTTTATTAGTAGCTTTGACATATTCATAATCTGCCTGCGATATTTCTGCCTCATATGCAATGGAAGTGCATGATGGCAAACAGTTACATGTCGTTGGACCACGAACATTTTCACCTGACGTTGCTATACCCTGTTCGAATTCTTTTAGGGCCAATTCATCTTCGGCATTATTTAAGCACTCCACATGCTCGGTATTACACACGGGAACTTGTTCATGTCCTTTTGGAAAATAATTATGTGATGTGATTTTATTGCAATTTCTTGTAGAATATTTTTTTATTATTCACTTACTTGGCATAGAGAATTTTACACAACCACATCTGGACAATGTAAAATTGGCCAGACACTCCTGTTCACAATTACTTTGTGTATAGATTTGATAATAGCGTAAATCACGTTCTTTTTGGAAATAGCATTGACGCCTGGGGAGAAATGGGAAAAAATTACGGGAAAATTAAATGAATATTTTTCGAATGGCATTTAGGGCTTTAATTGTAGATTTTTAATAACAGGATTTTCAAAGCTATAAGCACGATTTTTTTAATACTATTTACGAAAGTTCTTTTAGAGCTACAAGCTTGGATACTCTAAGAACACTGATGGAGGCTCCTTCGGTGTTATAAGCCTGGATTTGTATAATATTATTTGAAGCTTTTTAGTGTTCTTTGGGTGGGAAACGAATGGTATGTATTTTTGAAAGAGTTTTCAGAGCTATAAACTTGGATTTTATAATAATATTTACTGATGATCATACAGATTTGTCAACTCGGATTTGTTAATTATATTTTTAGGAAGGTCTTTCAGAGCTAAATGCTTGCATTTGTTAATAATATCACTGTGATACAAAACAAAAATAATTTCTTTTTTGAGGGGTTCTAATCCAATTCCGTTTAGTTCGAGTCCCTGGACCACGAAAATACCTTTGGTTTTTCTGGGTCACTTCGAAAATTAGTTTTATAACGGTAGAGAATAACGTAGTTTCATAGATTTATGATTTATCTTTTTATATTATTTTATATTAATTTTTAAAATACACCTCCACCGTGAAATAGTATTATTATTATACCTTTCACCCCACTGTGGTACAGGGTATTATGTCTTTGTGCATATGTTTGTAACAGGCAAAAATAATCGAGATAGACCCATGTTCACGTTTAGGCATAGCGTTTTTTAACTGAATTCGCTGAAATTTGGTACTTTAAGTTCTTATTGGGTAGCAAATCTCCTTACCAAAAATTATAAATAAAGGTCCATTTTTTCGGATAGCCCCCATATAAGGGTACCCCCAATTTTCGGTATTCTCGGGTTCTTGGGCTCGTTTTATAACTGAATTCTCTGAAATTTTGTACATTGGATTCTTATTGGGTACCAAATTACTCCACTAAAAATTATAAATATAGGTCCAGTTTTTCTGGTAGTCCCCATATAACGGTACCCCCAAATTTTTGGTATTTTGGGGGTTCTGATCGTATTTTTCGACCGAATTGACTGTAATTTAGTACGTCGAGTTCTTATAAGGTAGCAAATCTCTCCACTAAAATTATAAATATTGGTCAATTTTTTCTGGTAGCCCCCATATAAGGGTACCCCCCAATTTTCGGTATTTTGAGGTTCTTGAACCAAATTCTTTTTATACCCTTCACCACACTGTAGTACAGGGTATTATGTCTTTGTGCATATGTTTGTAACAGGCAAAAGGAAACGAGATAGACACACGGCTTATTTTGAGAATATGCATAGAATCACTTTTTTAGTCGATTTAAGTACGAAATTTGGCACAGCGTAACAAATTAGGTCTAGAATGATGTGTGTTAAGTTTCCTGAAGATCGGTTCAGATTTCGATATAGCTCCCATATAAATTATGGTCCGATTTAATGTAAATGGTGCAGCAAAGTCCCTTTCTTTCGATTTGCTCCGATTTTGGCTCAGCGTAATGAATTAGGTCTAGAATGATGTGTGTTAAGTTTTCTGAAAATCGGTTTGGATTTAGATATAGCTCCCATATATATTTTCGTCCGATTTAATGTAAATGGTGTACCAAGGTCCCTTAATATCTTTCGATTTGCACTAAATTTAGCACAGGGTAATGAATTAGGTCTAGATCTATGTTAAGTTTCCTGAAATCGGTGCAGATTTAGATATAGCTTCTATATCTGACCAAATGAACAATTTAGTATCGGTTGCAGAATGACGTGTTTATGGTTCCAATTTCATTTTACTTGTCCTTTAAAAATGCGACGTCTGTTAGGATTCATCTGTTGAATATACTCAAAGTGGTGAAGGGTATCATATAGTCCTGTCCGACTTTACTACTTTTCTTACTGGTTTTCTTTTGAAACTTACCTAATAGGTTCATAATGCTTCAAGCCATCTGATGTTGTAATAATTTTCGGTTTAATGGCTATTAAAACTTCCTGATTAAATGGCACGCGGAAAAATTGCTTTGTTACTTGTGGAATTTCTCCCGGTGTATGTAGAAGCAACTGGAAATATAAATAAAAAAACACAAATTATATCCACTAATTCCCGCCACTTAATTCACATTAAAATCACCTTAAAACCTTGTGTTGGACCACGACACAGGTCATCGAAATCGTCTTCATTACCACTCAATGCCAGATTTAAGCCAGCCTTAGATCCGGAACCCAAAACACGATATGGATAAGTTTCCGTGTCAGCATTGGCAGCATAACCGTCTTCGACATTCCAATCGGTGGCAGTGCGATTTTCAGTGTGCAATATAAAATCATGTATTAAACTAGAAACAATATATATCGTGTTATATATAATTTTGGTTAATAACCAATGAGTGAGTTGTATTACCCTTCATCACGATAAATTTCAAAGGCACTTAACGTATTGAATGTATAGCATGGCCCATCATCTGTTACAAAGGTGTGAAATAGTTCGGTACAGTCTGTGCCAACATTACGCCATTTACATTTCTGGAAAATTTCCCCAAATTCTGGCATTAAATCACGCAGGGTAGCAAGAAGTTCTGCGCTATCACTATAGTTTGATCCAATGGGGAATTGGATTAAATGTGAATCACATACTTGCAGAGCGGAGCTGAGTTTTGTCTTCCTAAATAGAATGTAAACAAATTGAATTTTTTATGGATTAATCAAAAATAAATGTCAATGGAATAGGCGTCTCGAAGCTCTCACAGCTATAAGCATAGGCTTCTAAAGAATATTTTTCCAAGGCCAGTCAGGGATTTAAGTGTGGATTTTTAACAATATTTCCCCAAGACTTTTATATTATGTATATTTAAAGATATTTCTTCGAAGTCTTTGAGAACCTTAAGCGTATATTTTTAGTGAATATTGTTCCAAAGGCCCTTAGAGCTATAAGGTTGCAGTTTTGGTGAACATTTTCCCTTGGTCTCGTAGAGATATAAGTGGGAATTTTTAAAAATATTTGTCCATGAGCTGAAAGTTTTCTAAGAGAAATTTTGCGTTTAATCGGAGGTGTTTATAAATAATATCTTTTCAAGGTCCTTTAGAAACAACTTTTTATACCCTCCACCAGGTGGAAAATATGTGAAATAAACGGGGGCTCCTAGGACGAAACTCACGTTATGATATACCGAAAAAGTCGAGAGAAATAGATAATAGATATGTGGTCTATATCAAAACTTTTGAGTAGTGAAACCATTTTTAGTTCAGAGATGTGGGTATACCGTTCTATGGAGGCTACACTCAAACATGGTTCAATATTAATAATTTTTGGTACGGAAATTTGCTATACAATGAGAACCCCTAAATACCGAATATTTGGGCGTAACATTATATGGGGGCTACACCAAAACTTGGACCGATATATTCCATTTGCGATACGAAACATCCTAGAAGTACTAGCAATGTCTGTGCAAAATTTCAGAGCTCTGTCTTAAAGATTGCTATATATATCGTGATTTCGTGACAGACGGACAGCCAGACAGATAGGCATAAATCTACATAGAATTTTTTTCTGATCAAGAATATTAATACTTTATGGGGTCTCCGGTGAATATTTCGAGGTCGGAATGGCAAATGTAATTTAATGGTAGAGGGTATGAAATATATTTTTCCAATGACTCTCATTATTTTAGGGGCGAATTTTTTAAAAATATTTCTACCAGGACTCCAAGAGGTCAAAAAATATTTTTCCAATGACTCTCATTGATCTATAAGCATACATTTTCAAAGAATATTTTTTCCAAGGATCCTCAGATCTATAACCATGCACATTTAGAACCTTTAATTAATACTGGAAATTTCAAATGTAAATAGGCTGTTTGACCTATTTTTTTAATTTGTATAAACCCAATTTTACGGTGTTTGCCCTACAAATACCTACTCGTCATCTGATATATTTTCCGTTGTTCTGTTGTCGATATAATCTCGATATTTCCAATAGATATCCGTAAAATTGAAATATGTTTGTCTGGCCTTCGTTTCCGTACAAATGGTAACAGCCGGAAAGGGAATTTGCCAGACGGGTGTGGATTTTTCAGCAAAACTCACAATAACCGGATTATTATTCCACTTGTTCCAAATGTTCATGGTCAGCGAGGTACACAGGTATATGGAGAAAACAAAGACCATAATCCAAAATACTCTAAAAAGAAAAAAAAACGCACATACACATTTGATATAGATTTTAAAACTTCGCTTCATTTTGTCGGCAATCACCTTTCCCAGACGGGTCTCTTCTGTTCACCCAAATATTTAATGCCATGGATGGTACTGTTGTCACAATATTCCGAGAATATGGCCCAAGCTGCCTGAGATGGTTTACCATATTTGATTTGCTGTTTGTTATCCACATCATCGTCGCTATCCACATCAACGGTCTCCTTAAAGGCTGTAATGGTCTTGGCCATCAATGCTGCACGCTGCCTAATTGGATAAGACAAAGACAAATCTCATTATCAGCGAAAGACATGTGTGGCTGTATGCTCCTTTCTGTTTCTTTGTATTCGTATAAAATCCCTAGAATACTGAAGAAGGAACCGTATGATCCATACCATTGCAGTGTAGTTTTCACTGCGGGCTTTTCATCCTGAACCTTTGCCGGCTCCATCTTGGCTGGCAAAGATGTTTCAACCGTTCCACACAGCAAATCGTTCCCTGAGAGTTTACTGACTGTTGACACAACCACGTCTAATCTGCAACTATTGAAAAAGTCTTCCAGTGGATTCGCTTTTTATATACCCTGACATGCCGTAACCACTTCGGTTAACAATGGCGTGGTTTGCCTTATCACATTTGTATTAAAACACTCACCTCGTGCTGCATTACACCTTTGGGATTTGCCAATAATCTTTTGGTGTACAAAAAATATTTACTCCTGGGAATTGCGTTAGTAGCCTGGGGCGAAAATATGTAAGTGTGTGGGATGGTTCTTTTGTTTTCTATCAACATACAGAAAGAGTTAATTTAATTTTAACTCGGCGTGAAGTTCCTGGAAATAGTAAGGTATGTTAGGGAGGGTCGAAAATTATTTGCTCAATCCTGTGATGACCATAAGGTTGGGATTTGTATTAAATTTGTCATTCCGTCATTAGGGTAGGTAAAAGAAGGTCGTTTTTGAAGCGTGTACGAAAAGTACTAAATTTTGTACAATTTGAATTTGGTACTATATTTGGCACCATCTGGATTGGGTGAACCGATAGAACCGGAGTACAGAAATTTGGAAATTAGATTACTGTAGGAGTGTAGAATTAGGGGTATGGATGTAGGTTTGGGAATTTTGTAATTAAGAGTATTAAATGGTACTAAATTTGGTACATTTTAAATTTAAGTGAGTTGGAATTCTGAAAATTGGAATTAGGATTACTTTTGGTGTGTAGTCTTGAAAATTCGTACGTAGATCTAGAATCTCAAAATGTTGTCTTAGTATCACTGTTTGGATGTTGGATTCGGGTAAGTAGGAAGTTTTTAAAATGTCCACTAATGTGTACTAAATTTCACTACATTTGGTACAATTGGACTTAAATGAATTGATGGAGCAGGAATCCTGAAATTTGAAATTAAGATTGGAAATTCGTACTTCGATTGTTAAGGTAGGTAGTTATGGTGAATTTTCGATATAGGTCCATTTCTTAAAAGAAAAATTAACGGTCTGTAACTATAATTCTGGGTTTTAGGTCCATATTTAAGCATAGGTCCCACATTCTTGGAGGAAGGAAAATATCTTTGTAAAATTTTTCACATGGGTTCCAGGTCACGCAAAAATTTGGGTATTTTGAAAGTATCGTAAAGAAATTGCTCGATGAAGGATCATGTTGTGACAGAACCCCTATAAAATGTTACCGAAACATTTTTCGTATTTTGAAGGTATAAATGTTTACATTCCTATAACACCCTTAGAATATTTCCCATTTACTTTTTGGTATGCAGTGTAACACGTCAAAAGCCACATACATACAAAACGTCACCCATCATAGCAACAACCTCGCATGACGTCCCCGTGAGTACTAGGAACGAGTGCATAGGCATTTGACACACGTCATTACTCTATCATATAATTCTCATTTACGTTGTGACTCTGCAAACTGAAGTATTTCACTTCCATCTACTGAGGGGGCCTGCCATTGCATAGGCTTGCTATTTTGTGTTGTGGATGTTTATTGCACTGACGATCATTCACAATTCTTTTGGGTGGCTACCCATTGTGGCGGCTACATAAATACATCGACACAGAGGCTTCGGCTTACTGTTCCACACAGAGACTTCGGCCTACTGTTCCACACTGAGGCTTCGGCTTACTGTTCCACACAGAGGCTTCGGCTTACTGTTCCACACAGAAACTTCGGTCTACTGTTCATAGTTAGATATAGTAGATTGTACGAGAACTTAGTCAGTAAGCAACTTATAACATCGTTCTCGATCACCGTTAAATCGTTGTTGCCGATCATCGTACTGACACCCGACAACCATCATTCCCGATCATCGTACTTACACCAGATTACCATCATTCCCGTTCACTGTCAAATCGTCCTTGCCGATCATTCCCGATCAAATCCCGGTCAAATCGTCGTTGCCGATCATCGAACTGACACCAGATTACCATCATTCCCGATCACCGTCAAATCGTCGTTGCCGATCATCGTACTGACACCCGACAACCATCACCGTTAAATCGTCGTTGCCGATCATCGTACTGACACCCGACAACCATCATTCCCGACCACCGTTAAATCATCGTTGCCGCTTCCGACATTCACCACTCCCGATCACCGGTGAATCATATTAAACCACCCGAAATCAATTATTTGTATCGCATATTTATATATATAAACGCACTAGTATTAAAATCAATAAACATCAGATTTTAACCCCAAAAGGGAGACACTAGTCTTTTCAATCAATAAGGTTTTGTGGGTCCTTATGGAGACCTTGGACATGACTGGGCTAACCTTAGCCGAAGAGAAAACCACGTGACAGCAGATGTTAATAGTCATACCTACTAGCAGGTATGGTCCCCATATGAAGATACCGCACGATTTAAGACATTATGTATACACACGACACAATGGAGGTTATTGAGGGTTCGTCTTGGACTTTTCTACTTAAATTAATGTTTTTAAGTACTACCACAACTATAAGATATATACTACAAATGTGTATGTTTTTAAGAACTATCCCATGCATTGTAGAAGAAATGGATGAGGACCCAACCTAATATACAAATTACTTCATATACATATGTTAATTAAAATAAACTAAATTTTGCTGCTGATATGACAAACATTTGGTGTGTGCATTGTGAATAGTTCCCTGAAATTAATTGGAGAAATTCAACAAGTTTCGTGAAAGGAATTTAACATTTGTTGTTCTTGCTGTCAGTAAAAAAATACATTACATGTACTTATTACAGCGATGAGCATGAAATAAGTCTTTTTTCGGAATTAATGTTAATAGTATTGCCTCAAATTATTTTCTATGTTTTATAAATTTATAATTTCAAATTTTTTTAGAAAGCTAAATTTTTAACAATTTTGTTTAGTATTTAGGCCAACATATCCTGTGATTAACTCATCTGCATAATTTTCATTATAGTCATGTTGAGAAAAATATTCTCGCTACAATTTAACATTTTTGAGTGCTACTATTGCTGTTGTTGCAGTTTCCTCTTGAAACTTTTTTTTTAACAATGACATTACGTTACGTTGAAATTGCTGCTACAAATGTTTAAAATGGCAATTGCTTTTGTCGTGTTGCATTACTAAAGAGCTATTGAAACAAAAACAGCCGAACACTAACAACAAACTATGGGGTCATGACAAAAGTATTCCGTAATACGGTTACAAGTCCATACACAGTCAAAATATGCCACAACAGCGAAAGTACCATGTTTTCGGCAAGGACATCTATGTCCATCCATGGGATAAACGAGAAAAACAAGAGCAGATTTACTCATTTACCTCAGCCAACAGACTGCAACCGGTCATAGCACTAACATACATACATGCCGACATACATATGAACATACAAATGTCCATTGTAGTTTGTTTAGGTTGTTAATAAAATTTAAGCTGAAATTTTGGTTCTTAGTATTATTTGGTTGTATGTTTTACATGTGTGTGTCCTGGCAGGCAAAAAAGAAAAACAACAACAGGATGATGTTCTTAATAAACACACACACAAACACATCAACAAAATAAAGGACACACCAAAACAAGGTGTGCCATTAAAGTGCACAAAACCAGGTCGAAAAAAACACACGTTTCATATATACAGCTATGCGTTAATATTAGGGCTGTTCCAGAACGAAATTCAATAGTCAAATTTGACACACTAAATTTTTTGAACCGTGCTTTTATCTGTTTTATTATCTGAATACCCCACTCATGAATTTATAAAGAATTAACTTGAATTTATTGAAATACATACATGTAGGGTTTCAGTAGCATGACTCGGTTAAAATTTAGAAAATTCCATTAAAACGGTAAAATACCGATTTCTCGTCTTTGAGGATCCCACTTAAAATTTTATGAGCAAAATGTATTTAGAATATTGCGATATTATAACATCGCATCTTGTCATAATTGGAGTCCGGTTCAATAAATTTAGAACGAAAAGGACAGATAAGGGTCAGTTGGGCAAAATGTTCTATTAAAAATTCCTCATTCGATTTCCCAAAAAATACATATAATAGGTGCAAATCAAGACATGAAGCGAAATCTTCATGTATAATAGGGTATCCAGCAAAAATAACTCCAATTGCGAATGACGATTTTGTTTCTTCTAAGTTTTTTTTTTAGATTCACCAAGGACTTTCATCACAGATAGGTGATTCCCACCGTTCAGATCATGACCTCGATTTTGTCCCATAGAGTAATGAGAGAACCTACACAACTATATGGTCACTTAAATGGTGTACATCGGTCCATTTTAATACTCTCCCAAAAAAAAATATATTGGCTTTAAAATGCCTATATGGCTTTCAAGATACCTAATACGGGACGGAACTGTAATAGGGCAATATGTCAAAACATGAAAATGTGTTGGTATTTTTTCTGAAGCTAATGCTTTATTGTCAGAGCAAATTGCAGACACTTGGACGGTCCCTTCCTACACAAAGTACGAATAGAAACTTCAAAATGCATAACATCGGCTGAGATATTTTCACGAAGATTATGACAAAACTTTGGAAGGTTTTTGCCCTTTATGAGCCCGAAATAATTAAAGCTACTTCATTTGGAAAGTGTTAATCGAACCTTCAACATTTGTTAAAATGGGACCTTATTATACCCTACACAACTATGTTGTCAGGGTATTATAGCTTTGTGCAGCCAGCCCTCGTCTACTGAATATTAGAAATATTTGTTTACATCTAGTCGGTAAAGAGGGTGCAAATATCGTGAAATATTGCCCAAGCTCAGAATATATAGAACCATAGAAAGTTAGATTTTCGTGGAAGTTGTGTGGGGTATCGTATGGTCGGCCCGTCCGACTATACTGCTCCGCTCACTGGTTTTATTTATGTAGGCTATACCAAATTGTAAACCAATATTTTAAAATTTTAGACAGAATGTATTTTGTCCTCGATGAAGCCAAAATGCCAAGTTACAGCCACATTGGGTGGAAAATGCGGCTAGGCAATACAAAATGTCTAAAATGATGGCAGAATCTGTATATGAGCGCAGCGTCCAAACTTTGAACTATATTGAGAACACAAAATTTTAAACTCGGTTCGGAAATTGTTTCAAATTTTCAAAATACCAAAGATAGGTCAGAAGTGGCGGTGTTCCATAAAGTGGACCTGTGCAGATACTTATATGCCTGAAAGTTAATTATCTTCTAAGAACCTACAATACCAAATTACTAGCACTTCGGTTGGAAAATGCGTTCACGGTCTATAATCAACGTAAAATAGGGATGGACCTTTTTATGGGAAATGTGTCAAAACATTTACCCATATTGATAATATATGTCAAAACAATGCCGTTACATGGGAGATATTAACATTTTCTAAGACTCACATGTACTGAAAAATGTTGCTTCCGTTATATGAAGACCTCAATGCCAATTTTCCGCTTAAAATCCTTTACTCACCTCATCTATGAAGGATCCTTTTATTTCGTTCATAAATACTCCAAGCTTCAGTCCGCATATTGTCTACACCCAGAGAATGACAACACCCGTGTACAAAATGAGCACATACGATGTCAATATTGTAGGAACACCGTTTGTGGTCAACTTGAACACAGCGTTGTCAATTTGATACCGAGATCTTAACAACGGTTTCGAGCTCGAAAGTGTACAAATTAACACCATCTGTGTCAGAAATTGTCACCATAGCAGTGTCGAATGGACATTCTTTGGTGTAACTTTTGAAATATTCAAACCGTTCCATTCTCATTTTGTTCCCAGAGTAATGCCAATAAAAACAAATATTTGTATTTATTTCAAACCTATTTTATTAAAAGAAATAACCAACATTTAAACCAGTGAGCGGAGTAGTATAGTAGGACTGGGCCAACCATACGATACCCTACACAACTACGACGGAGTTCTAACTTTCTGCCTGGCCAATATTTCGTGACACTTGCATCCTCTTGTCCGAATAGAGGTCAAAGCACCTCTTCCATACCCTGGCATATTTTCCGAATATTTCTAATATTCAGTACAGCCCTTCTATTTACTTGTCCAGATTGTGTTCACCGTGGGTTGTATGGTGATGTTCGTCTTATAACTCGATTCGAAAAATACAACAACAAAAAATAAGTTTTCGGTCCACTTCATCCCAAATTAATTATCAGATCATCACTGAAAATTATAGGCGCTGGCCTTGACCATAACTGGAAACTCATAGAAAATTTCAAATCGATCAGGGCTATATTTCCGCACTCTACTGGGTTACGAAATAATATTTGAATACGTAAGCACCTGTAAATATTTACGTGTAACTCCCACATCCGAGTACATACGACAATATAATTGGTATCAATTTAAAGGTCAACTACTCCTCTTGGATATATTATCAACGTCTCGGGTCTATGTCCTTCAGGAGTAAATATATACGACATAGAATACAAATTTTGGCATTTTTCACACAAAAGTCAGGGTCCATTTGACCCGCTAAATATTGACCGATCTTTATCAGCATGCTCATTCTTTGGCCCGATCCCCTTCTCCATGTAAAATGTCACTATGTTCGGGTCATAATTGCGGACTCTGGAGCGACCAGAAAAACCGACAACAATTTTTAATTTGGTCCATTTCATCCCCTAAATATTTACTGACCTTTACCAAAAACAATAGGGGTCATCATTGGCCAGAGCCCATCATACGTACAAAATTTGGTAACGATTGGTCCATAATTGTGGCCTCTATCGTGTTTACAAGTTAAAATGGACAGACGGACGGACGGACACACATGTCTAGATCGACTCAGCTAGTCGAGATATAACGATCGGTATACTTAAAGGTGTGTCTAGAACTAATATTTAGCGGCGTTACAAACTCTCGAGGCTGTACGAAGCTATAATACCCTTTTAGAGAATTCCTCCGACCTTCGAATAATTTAAACCAGAAGTGCTGTTAGTTGATCATGATCATGGCACTGACATTGTTTACCCTGAAACAACACGGCTCCTTTATTTTTTTTTTTTATACTGCAACCTCCGATATGTTACCTCGTTCGTTGTCATATTCTCAAATTTGACAACGTTCGTTGTCATATTCTCAAATTCTTGTTCAAATACTAAGAAGTGTAAACGCCTGCTGACAAATTGACAACAAGCGTTGTCAAAACCAAAGTGACAACGCTTGATGACAAATCGTCAACTAACGGTGTAATATTTTCCCCATCAGTGTATATATAAAGTCGTCTATAAAAGTAAAATTTTTCAGTCATTCTCTAAAAGCCTACTGGCTGAGCTTGCCTATAAAAACTTCTCTACTTTAAACACTGCCTTTTCAGCCTTTCATTAAAGACTCTCTGTTTTAGATCGTATATAAGCACTATCTGCTTCAGCTTGTCTCCTTCTTCAGTTCCTCTGTAACCATATGCTCCAGTTCGTATATTATGGCTTTCTGATTGAGTTCGTCAACATATCGACGCCTCCGAACCATGGTATGCTAAGTCTGAAAAGTGAGTTTTTCAGTAGAAGCTTTCAAAGTATGGACGTTTCTTTAATCGTACGTGCCATGCTAAGTACATTTTTGCATTTTTAATTTAAGGACCGTAGTATCTAAAAACGTAAAGAACTTTAAAACATGCTAAGTCGACTTAGCATACTATGATTCGGAGGCGTCATCTCACCTATTCACACTCATTGATTCAGCTCTCTATACCAGTGTAACATTTAACTTCATAATTATTTCCAACAATTATGTGTTCGTTAATTTTTTTTATTGAATGTCTCATATGTTCGTCCAATGCACCCCATCCGACATGTAATACCTTTAGCCATGCTTGTAAGGTGTGTTCATCAAATGGAAACAAAAATGAAAACATTTTTAAAACCAGATACTGGCTGACTGGCTGGACTCCTAAACAATGCTCTTAACTGGCCGGTGTGTGTAATTTTCATTCATTTGTAGTTCGTTGTCCACCTTTCGATGCGGTTGTTGTAATGGTGTGGTCCACTTCGGGTTTTTGTCTGTTTGTTGGGAATAACAATGTTGGAATAGCATTCGGAAGAGCAGCAAGTACAAACATCTTCTCTTCATGGTGGATTATAGAGAACATTGTCTAGTGTCTGGACGTTCATCGCATGTGTACGTATTTACTATTATATTCTGAAGTCTAATAAAGTTGTGAAATTTTAATGTAATTCTTTTGGTTTTTCTGATTAGATTAATTTAAATTGCAGTTCAAAATGACACAACAACACTGCAATTCTAATAAGAATTAAGCTAAGAAAAACATATATTGTTAGTATTTATATTACTTACTTTTTTTTGGTGAGATTGTGCTTTAATAATATAGCTCCGGTGCTGAAGAAGTTTTTATAATTTTATCTACTATAGAGAGAAAATAATCTTCCAATTAAACTAGCTTTAACTGTGATAGAAATATTCATTAAAGAGGAAGGCAAAGGTAGAAATTTTTTTAAAGAATAAGACAGCCATCTTTCTCTCGTCTATTAAGAGTTGCTACTCTCCAGACATATAAGACGACTGTAAGATTCAATTTGTCTATGGAGACAGGGAGTCTTCTCAACTCAACTTATATAATGGGTTAATTATTAAAGAGCTATGGAAAAGTGTTTTAAAAAATTAAAAAAAAAAACAAATACAATTCCAATTTATTTGAATTTGTTGACGGTGACTGCGCCTCAAAAAGTTTTATGCCGATAATCTAACTTTGGCATACACTTATAAAGTGGATCTTCACCAACTTCCTAAGAGCCCGTAACAATTTCCACTTTATTGAGTTACAATGGCCCAATTGTTGCTTACTTAAAAGAGGATACATTTTGATAGTAAAATGTAATAATTTGCAGTCGTTATTCGTTTGCAAGACGATTCATGGTTAAATGATAAACCAGAACGTGCGTGAGCTATTTAAACCAGTGTTGTCAAAAGGATAAAAGCTAAAAAGATCACATTTTATAAGAGGCTCCATGCGCTCCATTCTGCCCTCCCATGACGACTGCCTTTCAGAGGGTATATATTTATAAAAGATTCTTTGCTCCGCCTCTTATATATAGAGTCCTGCTTCAGTTTGTCTATGAAGACTCAATGTGTCAACTCGATATAGTGGGAAAAGACTTCAACATAAAGACTTCCGACTTTCTGAGGGCCCTCCCATTAAGACTGCCTTTAAGATGCTATATTTTTATATACCATCTCAAAGGCAGTCTTATATATGGGAGCTATATCTAAATCTGAACCGATTTTTCCCAATTTCAATAGGGTTCGTCCTTGGGCCAAATAAATGAGCTGTACCAAATTTCAGCCAAATCGGATTATAAATGCGACCTGTACTTTGTTTACAATTTAACATCAACAGACAGACGGACGGACGGACGGACGGACGGACACGCA
>NW_026874406.1:0-163850 GCF_032173495.1 Musca vetustissima
AGTCGGTCCAGTCTGACTTTACTACTTTACTTACTGGTTTCATAAGGGAATATTTTTATTTTTATGTTCCAATCTATGGAAAAAATACTTTCATGTTTTCCCATATAAAGATACCCGTTTTGGACTATTTAGAGGATTCCAAACACATTGTTCAACCGAATTATCTGTAACAAATAATTTTTGTTCTGATTGTGTTGTGTTTCTTCAGAAGATCTAGAAGTCCTCTATATACAGAAAATCATCAAGAGGACACAGAAGAATATTCAAAATGTTCACAGATTTAGAATAGCTTACAGAAATCTTCGACATACAAAACATATTTCAGAGGTCTTCTATTGACAGGAAATCTTCAGGAACAGGAATGTTTCCAGAGTTTCCCGGTAGACGGATTTACTTTTTGTAGGGAAATATTTTTGAAATTCCTTCCAGAAATATTTTTGAAATTCCTTCCAGAAGTCATCTATGAAAAAAATACTTTCTTGAGGTCTTAGGAAAACATTTTAAATAAAGGTCCCTGTTTTAGCATAGCCGCTATTTACAGGTCACGCCTCATTTTAGGTATTTTGATGATTTTTTAACTGAAATAGACTTTAACATTGGTCATTTTTTATGTTGAACGCCTGATTTTCTTTATTTCTAAGTTTTTAGCCACATTTTACGACAGTATTTCGGTATTTCGAAGGGCTACTCACATTTCCCAACAGAAGACCTTCAAAACGCCCTCTGAGAGTAAAAATATCTTTGCAGAAAATTTTCAATATAGGTCCATATTCTGAGATAGCCTTTATAAGTTATTAGGTCCATTTTTTGACATATATTTTGTAATTTTAATTTTCCAATCGAAATGGCTGTAATTTAACAATTAGATAGTCACCAAAATTTTGCATAGAGTTGATGGACTATATCGGTCCACGTCCTTTTTTGTGTTTTGAGATTTTAGATAATTAAATAATTTATAATGATAATTTTTCATCATTAAAAATGGCTAGAATTTGTATTTGGTGTACATTATGGTTTACATCCATCGATTGGATGTCGATATAGGTGCACTTTTTTTGGTATGTTCCCTATATTGTCATTTCAAGTAACTGTCAGTATATCTATGATGGAGGCCGAAATTAATGCTTTTTTAACTTGTTAGTATGTTAAATTCGACACGGGACTTAACAAAGTTTTTCCTTGTTTCAGTCAATAATTTATGAATAAAATAGAAAACGTAGTTGCTGCTCATATATGCCTCCCTTAATAAAACCCCTTCCAATATTAGGCAATTTTCAAAAGCCCTCTCCAACAAACCCTTGCATTAGTAATTTGTTTTATACCCTCCATATATCGAATTTATGGAAATTTCCTAATTGTCGGTAAGCAGTAACTAATTTTATTTTTGTTGCTGCTACTGATAATAATTTGCCATACCATTTGAAACAATTAAGTTAATTTTGTTTTTTTGGCTACGCAATATTTTATTTTCGTGTTTTTCGGTTTGTCATGCTTTTTCATTCATTATTGTCTAACATAAATATATTGTTCGTGCTACTACCATCTAGGTTGCCTGCCTACCAGCCCTCTGCCTCCCATCATCATTATATCCAACAAAGTGGAAATTTTAATTTGTTTAGCAGTTTGCCATTTTTTCTGTCGCTTTTTTTGCGTTGCTGTTATTCTGCTTCTTCTCCCTTCATTATCATCTCTGTAATGTGTCGTCTCCATTAAAAACGACAATGAAAAAAAGTTACATGCTTTCGCGTCTGGCTGATAAGATATTAAAGCAATTAATAATATTGAACATTTTATTGTTCAAATAAATGAGCGTGCCGGTGTGCGTGTGTCAGTGTGTGTGTGTGTTAGGTGGGGTAGATATAGATACCAAATGGCAAGAGTAACAAAACAACAAAATGTAGGTTATTTGCTAAACACAGTGTTGCGGAATTGGCAAAAAACGCAATTGAGACCATTTAGAAAATAAGTTAAAGTAAAAAACCGTCGACATCGATTTTGTATATCTTCCACATACTCCGACAGGACTTTTTTATACAAATAAATTTTTCATTGCACAAAAACCTACAGAGACTCAGTCTATGGAAGACGTCTGAATTTTCTAGAAGGCCTGTTGAAGTTATTTTGTGTATGGCAGACCCCTGGACGATTTTTATACCCTCCACCATAGTATAGTATATTAGTTTTGTTTTTCCGTTTGTAACGCATCGAAATAATCATTTCCGACCCTATAAAGTATATATATTCTTGATCAGCGTAACATTCTATGACGATCTAAGCATGTCCGTCTTTCCGTATGTCTGTTGTAATCACTCTAGCGTCTAAACGAATTGAGATAGAGCGCCAAAATTTTGCATAGAGTCGTCTTTTGTCTGCAGACAGATCAAGTTCGAAGATGGGCTATATCGGTCCACGTTTAGGCATAGCTCCCATATAAGGGTACCCCCAAATTTTCAGTATTTTGGGGTTCTTGAGCGCGTTTTTCAACCGAATTCGCTGAAATTTAATAAAATAAGTTCTTTTTGAATTTTTTCCACCAAAAATTATAAATATAGGTCCACATTTTCTGGTAGCCCCCATATAACGGTACCTTGCAATTTTCAGTTTTTTGAGGGGTTTTGACCGGATTTTTTCACCGAATTGGCTGTAATTTAGTACTTTGAGTTCTTATTGGGTATCAAATCTCTCCATAAAAAATTATAAATATAGGTTCATTTTTTCGGGTAGCCCTCATATAAGGGTACCCCCAATTTTTGGTATTTTGGGGTTCTTGAGCCCGTTTTTCAACCGAATTCACTGAAATTTGGTACTTTGAGCTGATATTGCGAATCAAATCTCTCCACTAAAAATTATAAATATGGGTCCATTTTTTTCGGGTAGCCCCCATATAAGGGTACCCTCCAATTTTCGGTATTTTGGGATTCTTGAGCATGGTTTTCAACCGAATTCGCTGTAATTTGGTATTTTCGTATATGTTAACAAATCTCCTTACCAACAATTATTAATATTCGCCCCCTTTTTGGGGTAGTCCCCATATAACCCCCTTTTTTATATTAAAATAGTTATCTGATTTATTCCGCGTTTTGAGATTGGTTTTAAGACTCGGTTGTAATCATTTCATCATGCGGAGGAGATAAAAAATTAGGCCTAGCCCCTGTGTGAAGTTTCCAGAAGAAGTGGACCGATATTCCCCATCTTCGAATTTGAACTAAGTTTGGAAGAAATAATAAGATGGGCAAAGTTTGAATGAAATCTAAATTTTCTGAAACGGATTTGGTCCAAAGAAACATGGGGTCTAGAACCAATATTTCGATGAGACACATTTTCACGGTGTTAAAGTGTATACACCATCATTAGCCAAAGGGCTGAGGGTATAATTATCCATTAAAAAATTCTGAAATTCTGTATTATAGTTAACATAATCCGTTTTTAGAAATGTCGGTATAGAACCACTTTTTGGTATGTTCCCTATATTTTAATTTCTAGTACCTGTCACTATATCTATGGTGGAGGGTATTCAAAGTTCTGCCCGGCCGAACATAAGGCTTTTTCACTTGGGTTGTCTATGGATGCCCTCTGAAAAATATCCTTTCTATTGTAACGCTCTGAAAACAGAGGGTGCAGAAGTCCTCAGAATATATCTGAAACTTATTTTGTATAAAAAATATCTAGATATAAAAGTCGTCAGAAACTGTAGAAGACCTCTGAAATTTCTTTTTAGAAGATCACTGGATGGTTTTCCGTCAGTAGTGAATATTTCATATATCATTTGTCTATTACAGATCTTCTGAAAGTCCTGGATGGACTTATGTCTATTGGAATGGTATTTTGTTAAAGAGGATCAATGGATGGTCTTCTGATTATGGAAGACCTCTAAGTGCACTTCTGTCTTTAGAAGATCCAAAACCAGTATTTCATTTGTGAAAAATCTGTGAATGGACCCTAAAAACTATTCTTCTATATAAGGCATTTGAAAAGATTTCTGCTTTCAGAATCCATTTTGAAGGTATATATACCACTTTTTTTTAAAATATGACCTCTAAAAGTTTTTTGTCCATGAAACATCTCTGGAAATTCCTTTATCCATAAGTCTTAGAAATTTTTGGGAGCGTTTTCTGTCTATAAACAGCTATTTAGATTCTTCTGTCCATATATTGCCTCCGGATGGTCTTATTTTTATAGAATAACTACTGTCTACAGAAGACATCTGAAACGTATTTTTCTAAAGAAAAAATCTTTCTGTAAAAGTCCTCAGGATGACCTGCTGTTCGTAAAAAATAACTCTGAAAGGTATAGAACACTTCTGAAATATCTTCTATCTATATGCTACCTTCGGAGATGTCTATGAAGATTTCTTCTGTCTTTAGACGATCTCTGGATGGTCTTCCGTAAATAGTGAACCTTGATGGCCTTTTGATTATGGAAGACCTCTGGATGGACTTCTGTCTTCAGAAGACCTGAAACGGTATTCCGTCTTTAGCTCATTTGAAAAGACTTCTGTTTAGGGAGTCCATCTTGATGGTCTTCTGTCTATAAAATTTGGTAAAAAGAGGACCTTTGTACTATATTATGCTATAAATAACTTGGAGAGACTTTTTCTATGGAAAACCTAGGAATGACAGTTTGTTTATAGAAGATCTCTGGACGGTCTGCTGTATATAATACCTGTGGACACTATTTCCTCTGTAGGAGGTTTCTAAAGGTCTTCTCTCCGTGGTAAATTTTCGAAATATTTACTATCCATCCAAAACTTCTGGATGGTCTTCAGTCAACAGCAAAGTATTATTTTCGTAAAATGCCTGCAGAATGTTTCTAATTCCGGATGAACTCCAAAAACGCTTCAATTTTTTATCGTTTCTACATGAGGATGATCTTCTATTTATAAGGACTTTTTTATGGTATTGTATCCATACACTGTTTATAGAAGACCCATGGATGGTCTTCTCTATTTAACCTGAAAGGCACATCTGTCCACAGAAGACCTCTTAATTTTTTTAAGATCTCTGGTAGGTTTTTTAGCTATGAAATACTTTTGTATGGTATTCGGTCTAGATGAACGATCATGGAATAACTCTTGATGGTGTTCTGGGAAGTTTTCTGTCTATGAAAATTGTCTTTCTTAAAAAGAGGTCCTCTGTATGATCTGGAAAATCTCTGAATCTCTCTTCTTACGATATACGTATATATAAAAGATTTGGGTGTCCATCCATATAAGGAATATTTTTGAAGTCCTTTTGCTGATCTTTTGTGTATGAGAACCCTTTTTGTATATGTATCCTGTCTTTGGAAGACCTCAGGATGCCTTTTTTTCTGTGAAAAATCTCGGAATAACCTTCTGTCTATTTAAGGCATATGGGCTGTTTTCCTTCCATACCATACTCCTAAAAAAATGCCTCAGAAATAAAAAGCCTGTTCTGCCAACTGAAAATCTCTGTGATTATCTGAAAGTTCTGTATATGAGGGATATTTGTCTATCTATAAAATATCTTTGAAAGACTTTAGTATAATTTTATGTAATTTTTAACATTTCAAACCGTCTGTCTAGAAGTCCTCTGGGGGGTATTTTATCAACTGACAATCTCAATGAACTTCTAGACGTTCTTGTATATATATGGAAGTTTTCCGAAAAAAAAAAAAGAATTTTAAAATACCTCAGAAGGACTATTTGTCTATAAAATACATATACACGATTTCTAGTCACATATAAATTTCTTGAAGAAAATCTGTCAACTGACAACTTCTGTGAAAGTTTGCAAGTTCTTCAATTTGTAGGAGATATCTGCGAAGTCATACTGTCATCAAAATACCTCTAGAAGACTTATTATAACCTTCACCACTCTGTGGTACAGGGTATTATGTCTTTGTGCATATGTTTGTAACAGGCAAAAGGAAACGAGATAGACACATGGTTCCTTTTGAGAATATGCATAGAATCACTTTCTTAGTCGATTTATGCATGTCCGTCCGTCTGTCCGTCTGTAGATGTTAAATTGTAAACAAAGTACAGGTCGCATTTATGATCCGATTTGAATGAAATTTGGCACAGGTCACTTATTTGGCCCAAGGACGAACCCTATTGAAATTGGGAAAAATCGGTTCAGATTTAGATATTGCTCCCATATATATATTTAACCGATTTAATGTAAACGGTCCCTATATATCTTTCGATTTGCACGAAATTTGGTACAGCCTAATCATTTAGGTCTAGAATGATGTGTGCCAAGTTTCGTGAAAATCGGTCCAGATTTAGATATAGCTCCCATATATAGTTTCGTCCGATTTCATGTAAATGGTGCACCAAAGTCGCTATATATCTTTCGATTTGCACGAAATTTGGCATAACGTACTGAATTGAGCCTAGAAAGATGTCTGCCAGGTTTCGAGAAAATCGGTCCAGATTTCTATGTAGCTCCCATATATAGTTTCGTCCGATTTCATGTAAATGATGCACCAAAGTCGCTATATATCTTTCGATTTGCACGAAATTTGGCATAACGTACTGAATTGAGCCTAGAATGATGTCTGCCAAGTTTCGAAAAAATCGTTCAGATTTAGATATAGCTCCCATATATAGTTTCGTCCGATTTCATGTAAATGGTGCACCAAAGTCGCTATATATCTTTCGATTTGCACGAAATTTGGCATAACGTACTGAATTGAGTCTAGAATGATGTCTGCCAAGTTTCGTGAAAATCGATCAAGATTTAGATATAGCTCCCATGTATAGTTTCGTCCGGTTTCATGTAAATGGTACACCAAAGTCGCTATATATCTTTCGATTTGCACTAAATTTGGCATAACGTACTGAATTGAGCCTAGAAAGATGTCTGCCAAGTTTCGAGCAAATCGGTCCAGATTTCTATATAGCTCCCATATATAGCTTCCATAGTTTCGTCCGATTTCATGTAAATGATGCACCAAAGTCGCTATATATCTTTCGATTTGCACGAAATTTGGCATAACGTACTGAATTGAGCCTAGAGTAATGTCTGCCTTTTTTCGTAAAAATCGGTCCAGATTTAGATATAGCTCCCATATATAGTTTCGTCCAATTTCATGTAAATGGTGCACCAAAGTCGCTAAATATCTATCTATTTGCACGAAATTTGGCACAACGTACTGAATTGAGTCTAGAATGAATGTCTGCCAAGTTTCGAGAAAACCGGTCCAGATTTCTATATAGCTCCCATATATAGCTTCCATAGTTTCGTCCGATTTCATGTAAATGGTTCACCAAAGTCTCTATATATCTTTCGATTTGCACGAAATTTGGCATAACGTACTGAAAATCGGTCCAGATTTAGATATAGCTCCCTTTTATTATAGATTGATTATAAGTAATTGACGCACCAAGGATCCAATAGGCTGATAGGAACAAAACGTTCTGAAATTAGTATAACCTAACCTGTGACAAGTTTGTTTAAAACCGCTTAATATTTGGATAGAGCTTCCATATATATTTTCGCACGATTTCAAGTAAAATGGGCATCAAACTACTCATGTTAGTCAGATTGACATCAAAGTTTGCACAACTTACAAAATTGAGCATAGAATTACGTAGTTGCGTTTTCTAGAAGTACAGACATGATCTATTTATATTTGTTTGAAGTCGATTTACATACTTTATGGATAGATGTAGGTAGATTCATATTTAGATAAATATCACATATTTTATTTCATCGAATTTTTAATAGTCCTGTTTAATATACCCATAGTGGTGAAGGGTTCATATAGTCGGCCCCGTCCGACTTTACTACTTTCCTTACTGGTGTTCATTTTTCTTTTTTCTGTCATAGAAGGGCTATGGATGACCTTCTATCACTCCAAGAGCCTCTTCGAAGGATTTGTGTCAACTGAAAACCTCGACGAATCTCTTTAAACTCTTCAATTTATAGGATATACCTGAAAAGGTATTCTGTATAAAAAATACATTTAGAAGACTTTGGTAAATTTTAGTGTTTTTTTTTTCATTTTTAAACCTACTGTCCTCCATCTGGACATCTATTTGAAGTCCAGACAATAGAAAACTTAGGTCTAGACAAAACATTTAATTTGAACTTTAAACCATTGAAAGAAACATTTAGTTTAAAACCGATACCTTAACGGGGAACCCCAATAGCGTTTGACAATAAACGGCGCTTTAATGATTTGCAATAATAGGCTCTCTTATTTTCAATGACATTTTTGCACTATCTGTCAACTATTCAATGTCTAGACAAAAGACAAAATTATGTCCTGTCAAAACATTAACTACATTATTATCGATATATCCATTATAAATGGTTTTTCCATCAGTTAACGGGGAACCCCAAAAACGCTCAACAACAATGAGCGACTTTTTAATGATCTGCAAAATATCGGAACAAATAGCCTCTATATACTATCCAAATGGAATTTTTGCATGTTGTGACGTTCGACGTTAGAAGTTAATTAGCCATTAGCATTGACAAACAGCCATCAATTTAAGTATATTTGTGATAAATGGCAGGCAGGCAGGCAGCGGCACAGCAGTACAGCAGTTAGGAACTCTACTTTAAAAAGGTGTCAACTGGAAAGTTACCAACACCACAATGGTAGCTATAAAAAATTCGAAAAATACGAAAACATCAAAAAAGTGCTGATTCATGCTGGACATGATGGTTAAGAAAAAAATTTTGGTTAGCACTGGAGGTTAAGTATTCATTCACCTAAGTGAGCATTACTACATGCCATGCTCGGCAACCTGCCACCCTGTCAACAACAACAGACAATTTTTACTAATTGAAATATAAACAAAAAATTATGAATGACGCAAATTCCTTAACGCAGATGACGTTGACGGCCCACCGACCATTTGTTAATATCGAAAGAAGAAGAAGAAGAAGACGAAAAACTTGAAGTGCACGTTCATTAAACTTTCCATTCGAGTTTGTTGGGTTAGGGGGAGGCAGACAGGTGTTTGCATTTATTTGATTTCGGGTATACCGAGTAGTTATTTCGATTTTGTTGTGGTTATTAGAGAATTTCTATATTTTTAGTGATTTCGTTCGTTTCTATTTAATCGATTATTATTTCATGTTTTTTTTTCCTGAGAAAAGAAAAATATTTGTATTTGTGATTGTTTGAACCAGATTTTTAATTAGCACTTTTTAAAAATGTACCGTATCATCAAAGTGAGTGGTGAAATACCCCCCAATAATTATTTCCAATCTATTTTCGTCATCAACTATATCGATTTATGATTAAAGTGTTTTCTGATTTTTATAGAAAGTTTGATACACAAAGTAGTTTTTTTATCTATGTATGTCAAAATATAAAAGTAACAAGTAAGAACTTAGTTAAGTTCGGCCGCACCGAACTTTGTATAACTTCCACCACGTGGGGTGCATTTAAAAGTCCATAAGTCGATCGGACCTATTTATGGGTATTGTGATATTGCTTTATGTGGTAGTAGATTATTCATGATCTGAAAAAATAATTTTCCAAATTACAGACCCTTTAGTTTGAAAAACTGGGGTAGGAACTTCAACATACCGAAAATTAAGCGGGACATTTATATGTGTTACCCTCCAATATCCCGGAATACAAATTACAGTCACTACAATGCAATAATTCGACTAAAACTTTCAAAATACTGACAACAGCTCGATTTATACATATCCGTCTGTCCGTCCGTCCGTCTGTCCCTGTTAAATTGTAAACAAAGTACAGGTCGCATTTTTGATTCGAATTGGATGAAATTTGGCACAGCTCATTTATTTGGCCCAAGGACGAACCCTATTTAAAATCGGTTCAGATCTATATCTACATCTTAACCCATATATATTTATTTAAGTTAAATGGGGCACCAAAGTTAATTTATATCTCGATTTCCACGAAATTTGGAATAGCATACTTAATAAAGTCTAGTACAACGTGTGTTAAGTTTCGTGAAAATCGGTTCAGATTTAGATATAGCTCCTATATATATTTTTTCGTCCGATTTTAGGTAAGTCCCTATGCATCCTTCGATTTTGACGAAATTAAGTCTAGAACGATGTATGTTAAATTTCGTGAAAATCGGTTCAGATTTAGATATAACTCTCATATATATTTTCGGCCGATTTTAGGTAAAAAGTGCACCAAAGACCCTCTATACCCTTCGATTTCCACGAAATTCGGCATAGCGTCCCGAATTGAGTATAGAATGATGAATGGTGAGTTTCGGGAAAATCGGTTCAGATTTAGATATAGCTCCCATATATATTTTCGTCCGATTTAAGATAAACTGTGCACCAAAGTCTCCATATATCCTTCGATTTCCACGAAATTTGGCATAGCGTACTACATATGGTACGCAGACGACTCTAAATATGCCCGAATGAAATTAAATTTATCATAGGTTGCAGAAAGACATGAGTATGTTCCTTCTAGGGGACATATAGTCGGCCCAGTCCGACTTTACTACTTTCCTTTTCCGATGAAAACCAGCATCTGTATGTTAGTTCGGATCCTAATTGTGACATTTGGAGTAATCACTATAATATGACTATAAATAAAAACTCTACATGCCTCCTTGGTCGGTAGCTGGAATTCATATTAAATGGGTTGGCATTTGATCCACTATTTCGATATTTACATGAACTACAATTTATGGTGGGCCAATATTTTGAGGTTATGCCAACTGTTAGAAGAAAACAAGTTTTCCAGTATATTTTGGACCGAATAAATCGAGTATCGCTCGAAAATATTCATGCCGATTGATGTTAACAAATTCTAAAGAAATTTAAAAGATCGAAAAAATACTAATGATCGGTTGTATGGGCCTTCGAAGGCACAAGTCAAGTCCAATGAAAATTGTCCAAGAAAGTCTGTTACTACGGTAAAAGTAGTTACGTGACGAATTTTTCGTTTGAGCAACGTAGGATTGTCAATTCTGTGTAATATATCGGAAATTTGTTTTTCTGAAATTTTCGGAGAAATTCGTAGAACGAATGTGCATCATGATAATATGAGACATCGGCTTAAACCAGCACTTTCTCTTAAAATGTGCACTTGTTGGGTGCAGTGCAGACTAAACACACAATAACTTATTTGTATCGGTTCAACTTTCGAATTACAATTGAAATATTTCTATTTACGTCTATAACAGGTGTAGAGACAACCTAGAAATCATTATCAAAACAAAATATTTGAAAACTATTTTTTTCGTGCCTGTTCAAAGTACTTCTCGGGAAATAAATATTTTTTTGTCCCAAATAACTTATTTAGCGGATATGACAGAGTACAACATTTCAATGACAAGTGTGAAAAATAGCATATCAACGACTTTTGTTTTAATCTAGCTAATGGGAAGTGTTAACAAAACAACTTTACGAAAAAATTTGCAAAACATAAATAACACTTCGACACCAATGAGCGGGAGAAATAGATGTCGTGTAAGCGATAACAGCGATGGCCATTGTGAAGGCACACCAAACATACCAACAAAAAATATACGAAACCCCCATTGATCTTTTGTTATTGTTGTTTTATGTTGTTTCATTATTTTGTGATTTATTTGCAACAATTTACAAATTCACAACACAACCCCGGCAAAAATTTTGTTAACAAAACACTAAAACGCCACAGACACACACAAATAAAAAAATATACACACACACACACTTGGAAATCGGAAATTGAAAATTATTAATGAGAGACCCCAAATGGTGTGTTTTGTTATTGTTTTTGTTTTCTGTTTCTGTTTCTGTATTTTTTCTGTCGATTTCTGTCAATTGGCATCATTTAAAATTCTGTGCCAAACTCGGGGAGCATTGATTTTTGTATGCCAATAAATAAAACGAAACCCGTTGTATTTTTTATGAGTTTTTTGTTGTAGTTGTTTTTGCAGTTGTACATTTTAAACACTTCTTTGTTATGATTGTTTTTATTGTAGCTGTCTGTTTTTGCATAGAATTTTAAATTTATAGTATATATTTATACCCTTCACCACACTGTGGTACAGGGTATTATGTCTTTGTGCATATGTTTGTAACAGGCAAAAATAATCGAGATAGACCCATGGTTCCTTTTGAGAATATGCATAGAATCACTTTCTAAGTCGATTTATGCATGTCCGTCCGTCCGTCTGTCTGTCTGTCCATGTTAAATTGTAAACAAAGTACAGGTCGCATTTATGATCCGAATTGGATGAAATTTGGCATAGGTCACTTATTCGGCCCAAGGACGAACCCTATTGAAATTGGGAAAAATCGGTTCAGATTTAGATATAGCTCCCATATATATATTTAACCGATTTAATGTAAACGGTCCCTATATATCTTTCGATTTGCACGAAATTTGGTACAGGCTAATCATTTAGGCATATAATGGTGTCTGCCAAGTTTCGTGAAAATCGGTCCAGATTTAGATATAGCTCCCATATATAGTTTCGTCCGATTTCAGGTAAATGGTGCCCCAAAGTCCCTATATATCTTTTGATGTGCACGAAATTTGCCATAACGTACTGAATTAAGCCTAGAGTAATGTCTGCCAAGTTTCGAGAAAATCGGTCCAGATTTAGATATAGCTCCCATATATAGATTCGTCCGATTTCATGTAAATGGTGCCCCAAAGTCCCTATATATCTTTTGATTTGCACGAAATTTGGTAAAACCTAATCATTTAGGTCTAGAATGATGTCTGCAAAGTTTCGTGAAAATCGGTCCAGATTTAGATATAGCTCCCATATATAGTTTCGTCCGATTTCATGTAAATGGTGCCCCAAAGTCCCTATATATCTTTCGATTTGCACGAAATTTGGCATAACGTATTGAATTGAGTCTAGAATGATGTCTGCCAAGTTTCATGAAAATCGGTCCTGATTTAGATATATCTCCCATATATAGTTTCGTCCGATTTCATGTAAATGGTACCCCAAAGTCCCTATATATCTTTCGATTTGCACGAAATTTGGCATAACGTACTTAATTGAGCCTAGAAGGATGTCTGCCAAGTTTTATGAAAATCAGTTCAGATTTCTATATAGCTCCCACTTATATATAGCTCCCACTTATAGTTTCGTCCGATTTCATGTAAATGGTGCCCCAAAGTCCCTATATATCTTTCGATTTGCACGAAATTTGGTACAGCCTAATCATTTAGGTCTAGAATGATGTATGTAAAGTTTCGTGAAAATCTGTCCAGATTTAGATATAGCTCCCATATATAGTTTCGTCCGATTTCATGTAAATGGTACCCCAAAGTCCCTATATATCTTTCGATTTGCACGAAATTTGGCATAACGTACTGAATTGAGCCTAGATTGATGTCTGCGTTGTTTCGTGAAAATCGGTCCACATTTAGATATAGTTCCCTTTTATTATAGATTGATTTTAAGTACTTGACGCACCAAGGAACCAATAGGAACAAAACGTTCTGAAATTAGTATAACGTATCCTGTGACAAGTTTGTTTGAAATCGCTTAATATTTGGCCCGATTTCAAGTAAATTGGGCATCAAACTCCTCATGTTAGTCAGTTTGACATCAAATTTTGCACAACGTACAAAATTGAGCATAGAATTGTGTAGTTTCGTTTTCTAGAATTACAGACATAGCCCAACGGATGACCTATTTATATTTGTTTGAAGTCGATTTACATACTTTATGGATAGATCTACGTAGATTCACATTTAGATAAATATCACATATTTTATTTCATTCTAGTTCATCCTGTTTAATATACCCATAGTGGTGAAGGGTATCATATAGTCGGCCCCGTCCGACTTTACTACTTTCCTTACTGGTTTTTATTTGAATTTTATTTATTTGCTTTTTCATTGTTTTTGGTGGTGTTTTTGCTTAATTTTATTATTATTTATATAACTTTTTTTATTTTTGCTGTGCAATGTCTGAGTAGTGATACGAATAATTTAAGTTTTTTAATATGTCAGTGGGTAAATCATCTCCTCCGTACCGGGGTTGTCTTTTGCGAATGTTTATCATAGACGTGGGTTGACTAATCGCAGACGTTTAAACCATTACATCCTCAATTTCCTTAATCGTACTTGGTTTTTTAGCAGAATAAAACATTTTATTAAAAGCAGTAGGCCCGTACGGAAAATGCAAATGTCGGATAGAACCAACTAAATGCATTTAATACTATTCAACATTTCTTGGCAATCGGGTCAATCATTGGACTCTTTGGGCACATTTTACGTAAACTGGGACGAGAATATATATATATATATGGGGGCATTATCTAAAACTGAACCGGTTGCTGTAATTCTGGACTTAATTCAATATGATGTAACAAATTGCGTGCCAATCGAACAAACGTTAGATCTTTAATGCACTATTCACCTAAAATCAAATGAAAATGTATATCGGAGGAGATATCGCACTTAAAAACTTAAACCGACTTAAAAACGTATACACGCCTGTCTAGGCTAAGTAATCCGACACAACGTTTGGGTATTGTATGTATATAACTAAATTTGAATCGATTTCAATAAGAACCAGTGAACAGAGCAGTATAATCGAACGGGCCGACCATATAATACCCTACACAACTACTAGGGAACTCTCATTTTTTGGGAATCTATATTGCGAGCCTGGGCAACATTTCGCGATATTTGCACCCTCTTGACCAATTTAGAGGTCAAGTTATTGACATCTACGGCATCTTTTCCTAATCATTTTTCCGGAGTAAAAAATTGCTCCTTACACAACTAATATGGAACTCTCACTTTTTGGGAAGCTAAATCCAAATTTGAACCAATTTTTCCAAATTCAATAGGGTTTGGGCCTTGGGCCAAATAAATAAGCTGTGTCAAATTTCATCCAATTCGAATTAAAAATGCGACCTGTACTTTATTTACAACCCCGAACCCTTCTTAGTTTTTTACAGTGGCCCATTTAATCGGAAATTTTCCTAAAGTCACCCTAAAAATTTTCAGAAAATCGGAAAAATTCCCATCTCCGAAACTCTTTTTGTGACCACATATTCTGAAAGTACACTCTTAGACATTTCGTTTGAGCCCCACCTCCCCCTCAGCCCCGAACCCTTCTTAATGTTTTTACAATGGGGTATTTTATATGAAATTTGCATAAGACTGGCCGCCATTTAGTTCTGTAAATTGGTGGCGCATTGTCAAATACGCTTACATACTGCGCACAATTCTGTTCTGCAAATTGTGGCACATTCTCAGTTACGCTCACACACACACTCTCTCTCTCTCTCGATTTAGTTCTGCAATTTCGCATTCTCTCACTCTCTCTGTCTTAACCCTATGTGAACCATCGAAAAAGTTTGGTGGTGTGTGTCTTTGCTAGTTAAATTTTAAATTTATCTTCACGGACATTGTTGAAGGGTATAAAAATGGATTATATGGAGAGTCCTCCCAAAATAAGCCGAATATTAATAAATTCCAGTGGGAAGATTTTTAATCAATTACGAATTCAATATAGCAAATAAATTCGTTTGATGAACGCTTTAAAAACCCATAAATTACAAACAATGGGGTACCAAAAAATCCCACCAATATTGATAATCTTTGGCAGGAAGATTTGGTACCCAATTAGAACCCAACGTACGAAAATAATTTTTTCCGGAGTAAAAAATTGCTCCTTACACATCTACTACGGAACTCTCACTTTTTGGGAATCTATATTGCTAGCCTGGGCAACATTTCGCGATATTTGCACCCTCTTGAGCAATTTAGAGGTCAAGTTATTGACATATACGGCATCTTTTCCTAATCATTTTTCCGGAATAAAAAAAATGCTCCAATAATCTCGCAAGTGTTCAGCAATTTTTAATAAGTGATTTTGAGTCAATTCTTTACACTGTTTACAAAAATCTATTATTTTGCAACCGTCCCATATAATGATGCCGGGTCATTGTTATATCCTCCACCATAAGGTGCATTAGTCCACATATACATAGAATAATAGCCTAGACAGACGACAGCCTTAATTTGCATTAACAGCCTTAATTCAAATTAATTTGTACATTATCCTCATTTTTATTTGTTGTTAATGCACAAAATCAAACTGAATTTATACTGAATTAAGGAATTTCAATATGGCAATGCTGTAGAAAAAAATTGCTTGTTGTCAAATTTGTTTACGTTTACGAAAATAAAAATTAGAAATAAAGGCAAAATTCAACATTTCTTCAAATTTGGACCTGTTTTATCTTCATTATAGCTGTTAGTTTTCCTTCCTGTCATGTATCAATTTCAAAAAGATGTAATCCTAAAAAATATTGTAAACAAATGTAAATATTTTCTTCCTACACACAGACAAACAATAGTTTTGAAACAAAAAACTGGTTCATAAATGCAGAAACTCTCGTCTGTCAGGGGTAAATTTTAATTCAAATTAAGAACTTTTTAATGCAAATTAAGGCTGTCGTCTGTCTATGGTATAATATAATATAAAATATAATACCTATATGTTTGAATATTTTATATCGAAATAATTCGGAAAATGAATATGCAAATTTTATAACACCAATGCAGAAGTCGGTAAGAGTATCTGAAATAAAGAAACAATGGAATGCAAAAACCAGTCGCAATCGAGTGAGTGGAGAGACTGTAGATTAAGAATCACCAAGAGGGTAGAGGCAGAGGACGATTCCAAAATAAAACACAGGCGAACAATGACTAGTGGTAGTTTTTTCTTGAGAGTAATACATTTGTTTTTGTTAAAAGAGAGAAAGAGAAAAAATGAGCGCACGAAATTTTACACACATCGTTCTAGACTTAATTCCGTACGCTATGCCAAATTTCCTGCAAATCTAACGATATATAGGGACTTTGGTGCAATATTTACCTAAAATCGGACGAAAATATGTATGGGAGCTATATCTAAACCTGAACCGATTTTCAGGAAATTTAACACACATCATTCTGGACCTAAATGATTAGGTTTTACCAAATTTCGTGCAAATCAAAAGATATATAGCGACTTTGGTGCACCATTTACATGAAATTGGACGAAACTATATATGGGAGCTATATCTAAATCTGGACCGATTTTCTCGAAACTTGGCAGACATCACTCTAGGCTTAATTCAGTACGTTATGCCAAATTTCGTGCAAATCGAAAGATATATAGGGACTTTGGTGCACCATTTACATGAAATCGCACGAAACTATATATGGAAGCTATATCTAAATCTGGACCGATTTTCACGAACATTCTAGGCCTAAATGATTAGGCTGTACCAAATTTCCTGCAAATCGAAAGATATATAGGGACTGTTTACATTAAATCGGTTAAATATGTATATGGGAGCTATATCTAAATCTGAACCGATTTTTCCCAATTTCAATAGGGTTCGTCCTTGGGCCGAATAAGTGACCTATGCCAAATTTCATCCAATTCGGATCATAAATGCGACCTGTACTTTGTTTACAATTTAACATGCACAGACAGACAGACGGACGGACGAACATGCATAAATCGACTTAGAAAGTGATTCTATGCATATTCTCAAAAGGAACCATGTGTCTATCTCGTTTCCTTTTGCCTGTTACAAACATATGCACAAAGACATAATACCCTGTACCACAGTGTGGTGAAGGGTATAAAAATAAAATGGGGTTACATCCCCTCAACATGAAATGCACTCTGAATTTGTAATAGCCAACAACGGCCACAGCCTCAACACATGAGGAAAACACAAAATAGGAGTATCAAGAGATAGCGCCACCCAGAGGTAAATAGATAACACTAAATAAGCAAGGACGCCAACCAATACAAAGAATATTTGGATGCGTTGTTTTTAGGCAACAATAGATGGCAGCCTCATCAACTAGGACCGGTTAAAGCATTCTAACCCTTTCAGTGTTTTTGTCGAATATATTCGACATTTAAAATTACTCTCTTCCTTTGCCAATTTTCGGTTATCCTATGTACCGTTACAATTGATGTCTTTGTTTTTGCTGAAAGACAGACAAAACTGTCCGAGGGTTAAAATAAGAATTGTTTTTTTTTTCTAAACTCTGTGCCTTCATATGAGTTTAAGTACAACATTTTAGATTTTTGTTCCGACAAAAATTTTTTTGACACTGAAAGGGCTAATCATAAGCTAAGCTGGAATAAATAAATGGAATTATTAACGAATTAGCAAGGACATGAGAAAACACAATGTAGAAATATCAGGAGAAAGCGCCACCCAGAGGAAAGTGGAGGAAAATCAAATAACCAATGACCCCAACCACTGCAAAGAGTGCAAGGAGATGTTGTTTTTAGGCAACGATAGATGGCAGCCTCATAACCTAGGACAGGTTATAGGAGTCCAATCATATGCTAAGCTGGAATTGATACAATTAAATTATTAACGAAATTAAGGAGGACTCTTTATAGGTATATTTATGGTCTGTATAGTCCATATACTAAGGTCACGTGACATTTTCCCAAGAACCAAACTGATTGTCTGTAGTTTGATTTGTTTTTTTTTTCGGCAGCAATTTACCATGGAATAGTCCCTATATAAAAATCCCGATTGGTTTGAATTATTTTGAATTTCCATCTCATATTGGAGAACATACAATGTTCTGTCTTTCAGAACTTAAGGTCGATTTTATTTGTTTATTTTTATACTAACGTTTAATTGTTGTCAATTTCTTTTTCTAGAATCTTACATTTAGAGTACATTTATAAAATTTATCAAAAACCGATTTTAAAATTTCATTAAAAAATTAGCCTGCCTTATTAAGTGATCATCACTTTCCATATTAACGTCCATTAATTAATATCTTTCTAATTGAGTCCAGCGATCTCCTGTAGCTTATCTAATATACTTATTGTGTTATGATACCTTTCCCAGTAAAACCTCAACCTATTTATATCTGTATGGTATTGTGGCGGTGTTAATTAGACACGATTTTAATTATTGTTTTGAAATTAATTAATCCAAGCCAATCCCGTCATTTGATTTGTTCCCCTTCCATTTCTTGTTAATTGTTTTGACATATTTCAAATATTTTCCTTTCGTTAGATTTTCTAGATTAAAATTAATTATTAATTGTGGCGTTATGTGGTGGCGCCCAATTGACGTTGCATTGCATGAAAGTGAATAATGATCGCTTGGCGATTATATCGAAGAATCGGTCAGTGTAATTGGCTGTAAAAAATTCTCGTTCTTGTTAGATCGTTCATTCGTCAGGCTGTCATTTTTTGCTATTGTCGTTTTCTTATTTAAGTGACTGGGTCACGTCAATTGTTTTTTTTTGTTTTTCTTGCTATTCCTCGATTAAGTGCCAGTAGCCAGCCCGGTACGTTTGTTGTAATTTGTTAGCGTTAATTGGAATGTTTTCATATTATAAAAAAACGGTTAGGGATTTATAATCTCTCCATTAAGACAATTATCTACAACTTGGGTTGTGTGAGAGAGTATGTGTGCAAATTTTTGTTGCATTTTTTTAACAGTTAATTGCAGTCAAGTGATGTAACGAAGTCGATCAAGCGAACATTGGTTAAGTAATATTTAATGGAGGCAATTGAAGGAACCTAGAGTCATTAAACTATAGGAAAATAATAATAATATTTAAGGAATATTTTTTTAAGTTATTCTAAAGGCGTAGATTTTTCAAGGAATATTTTTTAATGGCCTATATACGGCGTGATTTGTAAATAATATTTTTAATGGCCCTTACATGAGGCGTATATATTCTAAAGAATATTTTTAAAGGCCTACCAAAGGCGTGGATTTATTGGAGAACTTTTTTTAAAGACCTACCGAAGGCGTGGATTTATTGGAGAACTTTTTTTAAAGACCTACCGAAGGCGTGGATTTATTAAAGAATATTTTTTCCAGGCCTACCAAGGCGTGGATTTATTAAAGAATATTTTTTAAAGGCCTACCAAAGGCGTGGATTTATTGGAGAACTTTTTTTAAAGACCTACCGAAGGCGTGGATTTATTGGAGAACTTTTTTTAAAGACCTACCGAAGGCGTGGATTTATTAAAGAATATTTTTTCCAGGCCTACCAAGGCGTGGATTTATTAAAGAATATTTTTTAAAGGCCTACCAAAGGCGTGGAATTTTTAAAGAATATTTTTTAAACGCCTATCAAAGGCGTGGAATTTTTAAAGAATATTTTTAAAGGCCTATCAATGGCGTGGAATTTTTAAAGAATATTTTTTAAAGGCATATCAAAGGCGTGGAATTTTTAAAGAATATTTTTTAAAGGCCTATCAAAGGCGTGGAATTTTTAAAGAATATTTTTTAAAGGCAATTAAAGTCGATGTACAAAAAATAATATAGATGATAATTTTTGGGGTTATTTCGAAATAGGTCAAAAGCTTCCTTTGCGGTACACTTTAGGGGGCTGATATAAAGGGAACAAATATTCTACATAATTTCTTACAGTTGGTCTCGGTACAGAAGAAATCTGTATTTGTAATATTCTATACAAAATTTTACTATAGGTCACCGAACAGAAGTAATCTCTATATGAAATATTTATGCATTAAATTTCCTTTAATAGGGTATATAAATATAATTTATTTTTGCCTTGAAGGCGTATACATATTGTCATCTCTCATACGCTTACTTTCCTTTACCTAATTTTTGGCTAATAAATCAATATCAGGATTATGTATAAGTTATAGAACAGAATACAAATGTCTTTGAAATATTTTTGTATGAATGTTATTCACAAATTAAGGCAAATAAATAGGAATGACTTTATTGTGATTACTTTCATACATTTTGGGAATAGGCTAAAAATTCATATTAGGAATACATTTAGAGTGATGCTGTAAATGCAACAATTGTTCCTCATCAAATTTTATTATGGGTAACGGTACATGCAATGCCTCTGTATAAAAATCCACTTAGAAATTAGGTATATTTTCGATTTAAGCCAATATCTCTTATTGTGGTGCACTTTAGGGAGTTGGTAAAAATGAAGGAAACATTCTACATCAAATTTTACTTTAAATCACCGACAGGAATTAATCTGTATATGCAATATTTATGTATGAAAAGTCCCGCTACAAATGTGCTAAATAATTTTTGTCTCGTTGGCGTATTCGTACTGTCACCACTCATATGTACACATACATCTGTACAATGTTTGTCCAATGAACAAATTTTAGGATTATGTTTGGGTTTTAGAACAGAAGGCTGACATTTAATTATACCCTTCACCACACTGTGGTACATGGTATCATGTCTTTGTGCATATGTTTGTAACAGGCAAAAGGAAACGAGATAGACACACGGCTCCTTTTGAGAATATGCATAGAATCACCTTCTAAGTCGATTTATGCATGTCCGCCCGTCCGTCCGTCTGTCTGTCCATGTTAAATTGTGAACAAAGTACAGGTCGCATTTATGATCCGAATTGGATGAAATTTGGCATAGCTCATTTAGCTGGCCCAAAGACGAACCCTATTGAAATTGGGAAAAATCGGTCCAGATTTAGATATAGCATATATACATATATATATTTATCCGATTAAAAAAAAACGGTCCCTACATATCTTTCGATTTGCACGAAATTTGGTACAGGCTAATGATTTAGGTCTAGAATAATGTGTGTTAAGTTTCATGAAAATCGGTTCAGATTTATATATAGCTCCCATATATAGTTTCGTCCGATTTAAGGTACATGATGCACCAATGTCCCTAAATATCTTCCGATTTGCACGAAATTTGGCACAGTATACTGAATTAAGCCTAGAATGATGTGTGCTAAGTTTCGTGAAAATCGGTTCAAAGTTAGATATAGGTCCCATAAATATTTTCGTCCGACTTAGGGTAAATAGTGCACCGAAGTCCCTAAATATCTTTCGATTTGCACGAAATTTGTTATAGCGTACTGAGTACAGTCTAGAATGATGTTATTAAGTTTCGTAAAAATCGGTTCCGATTTAGATATAGCTCCCATATATATTTTCGTCCGATGTAAGGAAAATAGTGTACCAAAGTCCCTAAATATCTTTCGATTTGCACGAAATATGGCACAGCATAATGAAATGGGTCTAGAATGATGTGTGTTAAGTTTCCTGAAAGCGGTTTAGATTTAGATATAGTTCCCATATATATTTTCGTCCGATTTAAGGTAAATGGCACACCAAAGTCCCTATATATTGTTCGATTTCCACGAAATTTGGTACAGCGTACTGAATAAAGTCTACAATGATGTGTGTTAAGTTTCGTGAAAATCGGTTCAGATTTAGATGTAGCTCCCATATATATCTTCGTTCGATTTAATGTAAATGGTGTACCAAAGTCCCTATATATCTTTCAATTTGTACGAAATTTGGCATATCGTACTGAAGGAAGTATAGAATGATGTTTGTTAAGTTTCCTGAAAATCGGTCCACATTTAGATATAGCTCGTACGATTTAATGTAAATGGTGCACCAAAGTCCACATATATCTTTCGTAATGATCATATTATAACCTATATGTTAGATATAAATTCTGCACCGAATTCCCCAGGTGGGTCCGATTGGCACAAGCAACAACTTATTGATGTTATTATGAGATAGCGTGTGGCAAGTTTTGTTGAAATTGGTTCAGATTTAGTTCATATATATAGTTTCGTCAGATTTTAAGTAAAATTTGCACCAAATACCCAAAGTTATATAGTTTATATAACCTATATAACCACAGTTATATTGAAGAAACCTAAATATACAATATTTATGTATGAAAATCGCCCAAACACAGTTGATAATCAATTTTTGCCCCATAGGCGTATACATTTTGTCATCAGTTATACGCACGCTCACACCCTTTTACAAATATTGGCTCAACATCAGGATTATCTAACATCTCTACTCCAGATATTAATATTTTTAAACCCGTCTTTAAAATCATCTTTAATTTTTTCAAAACATTGTTTGGCGATATTATTAAGGAAACTTGAATGCATTTTTGGGTTATTCAGACTGAAGCCAATATCTCCCATTTAGGGTTAATTTAGAGAGTTGGTACAAAGAAAGGGAAAATTCTACATCAAATTTCATTTCAGGTCACCGAACTGAATAATTCTGAATATGGAATATTCACCGAAAAAATGAAAATTCTATGAAAAATCCTCTAAAATATTTAATAATAAATGTTTGCCTCATAGGCGTATACATATTGTCATCAGTCATACGCACACTTAACTTTGCACAATTATTTTAATTATTTTTACTATTTTTATTTCTGTTACTAATTGTTTCTCTTTTCTTTGTTTGTTTTTTTGCAGCATTTTATTTTCTAAACGTTAAATTTTGAAACGTCACACTGGCTTCACCTAATAACACAGCACCGCCAGTGCTTTGGCGTGCGCGTCGCAAAGTGGGTAAGTAAATTTTTGAAAAATAAAATGCTTATACAAATCTTAGTAATTAGAGGTAATTATATACGAAAACAAAGAAAAAAATAATAATAACAATTCAGAGGTGGATGTGCGTGCCACAAAACCGCATGTGCAAACTTTGTTACCTTATGCCTCATTAAGGTTAGAAGGTCGAACAAACGTAACCGAATAAAATTATTTTTAGAAGTGGAATTAAAATATTCACTTGAATATTTGAACAAAGGGTGAGCAAAAACAAAATAGTCGATATATTCTGGTCCTGTAGGCCTATTCTGTAACTTTTAACAACATTCGATATTGTTTAATTTTCTTTTGTTATTGTAAAAACAACAAAATAAACAAATGAAATTGTTGTAAAATAAACAATGTCGAATGTTGTTAAAAAGTTACAGAATAGGCCTACTGGTCCAGGTACGGATCTGGGACTCTTTTTGTAGCTTCCATCATATGTTATCTTTTTTTATTTTTCCCCTTAACACTTCGCAATTTGTCACCGTTTGGCATCCAACTTGACCGCTAGATTGCCTCCCCTATCAAATCGAAGTTCATTCTCCCCCATATCTAAAAAAGGGAAGCACTTCAGCTGCTAAACTCTTTGTCAGCAAACAAAACCAAAAGAAACAAAGATGGCAAGAAAATACCATTAAAAATCTTGAAAATATCAAAGAACATGGATAAAAATGCATTCATAGATTTTTATTGATTGATTTTCTCAGTTTTTTTTTATGGTGTTTTATTTTTGTGGAATACAATAGCCGCATGCTACTTATTATGATTTCTGTTTTCCCTCACTCCTGGTTCATACCACACTTCAACAAAAAAATCCAAAGAAAAAAGGTTAGAGTCCCAATCAAGCGTGTAAAGATGAATGGTTGACTTCAAAAGAGCGAAAACAGAAAGAAATCGTATAAAATGTAAGTTGATATTTATTTGGTCAAGGCTCTGTGACCGACCGAATGAACGAACCTTCAACAATGTTCTTGGGATATTTTTAGGTGGCACGAGGGTGGGTCAATCATTGTCCACGGTTAAAATACGAAAAAAACTTCTGTAGGAATAAAATGATTTGTTCTCCAATTTTTGCCACGTTTTGGATTTTTGTCGTCTTTCGCTTTCTATTTCAATTTAAGTATCAATGTCGGATTTGGTCTTTGATTGTTCACTTTTGCTTTGTGTGGAGAGTTCCTTTACCTATGGCCTTTGATTCCGTGTTGCTATTGAGAAAAGGAGAAGGAGACAGTTTGTGAAGGTCTGTATTTGTTAAAGAATATCTTTATGAGATGTTAGGATTCTTTATAGGACCCTGTGATACGTGGATTTTTAAAAACAATATTTTTTTCAAAGTCTAAAAGAGGTGTGTATTTTTTTAAAGAATTTTATTCAATGCCTATAAGAGGCGTGGATTTTTTGGAGACATTTTTTCAAGGCCTCTATGAGGCGTGGATTTTTAAAAAAATATTTTTTGAATGCCTACAAGAGGCGTGGATTTTTTAAAAAATATTTTTTGAATGCCTACAAGAGGCGTGGATTTTTTAAAAAATATTTTTTGAATGCCTACAAGAGGCGTGGATTTTTTAAAAAATATTTTTTGAATGCCTACAAGAGGCGTGGATTTTTTAAAAAATATTTTTTGAATGCCTACAAGTGGCGTCGATTTTTTCAATAGATTTTTTTCAATGCTTACAAGAGGCGTGGATTTTTTAAAAAATATTTTTTGAATGCCTACAAGAGGCTTGGATTTTTTAAAAAATATTTTTTGAATGCCTACAAATGGCGTCGATTTTTTCAATAGATTTTTTTCAATGCTTACAAGAGGCGTCGATTTTTTCAATAGATTTTTTTCAATGCTTACAAGAGGCGTGGATTTTTTAGAAATTATTTTCTAGGCCTATACGAGGCGTGGATTTTTTAGGAATTATTTTCTAGGCCTATACGAGGCGTGGATTTTTGCAATTATTTTTTTTTCAAGCCTTAAAAGAGGCGTGGACTTTTATAATTTTTTTTTTCAAGCCTTAAAAGAGGCGTGTTTTTTTGAAGAATATTTTTTCAAGGCCTATAACAGATGTGGATTTTTTAAGAATTATTTTCAAGGGCTATAAAAGATGTGGATTTTTTAAGAATTATTTTCAAGGCCTATACGAGTCGTGGATTTTTCAATTACTTTTTTTCAAGCCTTAAAAGAGGCGTAGATTTTTTAAAGGCCTATAAAAGAATTTTTTAGGGAATATTTTTCAAGGCCTATAAAAGGCGTGTATTTTTTAAGGAATATTTTTTCAAAGCCTATAAAAGATGTGGATTTTTTTAAGATTATTTTTTCAAGGCCTATTAGAGGCGTGGCTTTTTAAATAGACCTATAAAAGGCGTGTATTTTTTAGAGAATATTTTTTTCAAGGTCTACAAGAGGCGAGGCTTTTGAAAGGATTTTTTACTGCCTTTAAGAGGCGTGGCTTTTTAAAGATTTTTTTCAAGGCCTTTATAAGTTGAGGATTTTTAAGAATGATTTTTAACAGAATATTTTAGAGGACTAACAGATGTGTGGATTTTTAATGATTTTTTTAAAGGCCTGCCAAAGGCGTGAAATTTTACAAAATTAGTTTAGAAGACTAGCAGACGAGTGAATTAGTAAAGAATTTTTTTGGAAGACTAACGGATGCGTGGATTTTTATACCCTTCACCACACTGCGGTACAGGGTATTATGCATTTGTGCATTTGTTTGTAACAGGCATCGAGATATACCCATGGTTCCTTCTGAGAATATGCATAGAATCACTTTCTGAGTCGATTTATGCATGTCCGTCCATCAGTCCTTCTGTTGATGTTAAATTGTAAACAAAGTACAGGTCGCATTTATAATCCGATTTGAATGAAATTTGGCATAGGTCACTTATTTGGCCCAGGGACGAACCCTATTGAAGAAAATCGGTTCAGATTTAGATATAGCTCCAATATATAGTTTCGCCTGATTTTAGGTAAATGGTGCACCAAAGTCACTGAAAATCATTCGATTTGCACGAATTTTTGGCACAACGTACTGAATAAAATCTAGAATGATGTGTACTAAGTTTCGTGAAATTCGGGTCAGATATAAATATAGCTCCCATATATATATTCGCCTAATTTTGACATAGTGTACTCAATAAGGTCTAGAATGATGTGTGCTAAGTTTCGTGAAAATCGGTTCAGATTTAGATATAGCTCACATATGTAGATTAGTCCGATTTTATGTAAATGATGCACCAAAGTCCCTATATATCTTTCGATATGCACGAAATTTAGCACAGCGTATTCAATTAAGTCTAGAATGATGTGTGCTGAGTTTCGTGAAAATCGGTTCAGATTAAGATATAGCTCCCATATATAGTTTCGTCCGATTTTATGTAAATGGTGCACCAATGTCCTTATATATCTTTCGATTTGCACGAAATTCTTCCTGGTTTTGTAATCCTTTAAGAGGCTTGTTTTTTTTTTAATGAATTATTTTCAAGGCTTTTAAGTGGCGTGGCTGTTTTAAATATTTGTTTTAAAGACTTATAACAAACGTGTTTTTTTATTGTGTTCAAGGCCTATAAGAGGTGTGGAGATTTTTAAGAATATTGTTTAATAGTCCTTCAGAATTTGTTTACCATTCTCACATTTTAGGATAACCTAAATTTATCCCCCTTCATTTTCCCTTAAAGAGTATAAAAGTTCAACATTTTAATTTATATATACCCACAAGATTGCTGTAAAAATTATTCTTCCATCCACTGGGATTTCAATTAATTAGCAAGACATGAAAATTCGTTTTCCAATCTTTATGAAAAAAAAAAAAAAAAAAAAATTGTTGTATTTCTTTCAAACAATCTAAACATTTGTTTTTGCATTGCGTGAAGAAAAAAAAAACCTCCAAAAATTTGAATGCTCCAACAAAAAAGTGTGGAGTATGTCCTACGAAAAATAACAACATTGCCTGCCAACGAATCGCTAACATGTGCATAATTAATTGGTTTCAAGTGTTCTTTGGCACGCTTGTTACGACCATAGCATGTTTCATTTTCAATTCACAGCTTTGCTCGATATATGTTGGTTCCTAGTTGGTTCCTCATCCGTCGCCCCATCAGCACCCGCACCACTCCATGGATCCTATACAACAAAACATTCATTTTAAAATATGGCTACTGGCTGTTCGTTCGTATAGTGTTTTGAAAAAAAGAAGTGGAATACTTTTCAATGTTTAGCACAGAAGTCTTGGCAAAGTGCTATGGAATTTCAATTTTTGTTGTTGTTGGTTTTTTGTTCCTGCTATCGTTTGCTATGTTTAAAGAGGGGTTGTTTTGTTGTTGCTGCTGTTCGAGCTCATGTTGGTCCTTTGCTCGTGTTCATGATGTTTTTGACATGTATTAAATGGCGAAAATTTGTTCATACATATATTTTTAGCTTGCATACATTTTTTATTCATATATTATCTATGTGAAATAAATGTATTTTACATAAATAATAAATTTAATGTAGTTAATTGTGGTCATTAATTTGTGGAGATTCTGTAGAATAGAAAAATCAGCAATAAAAAATATGTTTGTAACTATACAACTGACTATACAAACTACAAATACAAATATGTATATTTTATTTTAGGGGACCATATATAAAATGTTACGAGCGCCATTTTTGTAGAATATTTGACTGTAGAATAATTTGGTACACCAAACTCTCAAAGTTTGCCTGATTTGCACGAAATTTAGCATAGCATACAGAATTAAGTCTAGATTGATGTGTGTTGAGTTTTGTTGAAATCGGTTCGGATTTGTGCGGCCCAAGAGTTTGTAATGTCGGGAAATATTGGTCCTAGACCCACCACTTAGTCCTAGACCCACCACTTAGTCCTTCCCCCCATCCGTCTGTCATTTTAAATTGTAAACACGATACAGGTCAGAGTTATGGACCAATCGTCACGAAATTTTTAATATACGGTTCTCGTCAAATTTGGCAATTATCGTTTAATATTTATGGGATGAAATGGACCAAAAACTTTATTTTTGTCGGTTTTCTGGTCACAATTATGACCCGAACACCACGAAGAGGTGAAGAGGTGCTTTGATGAAGATCGATCAATATTTGGTGGGTCAAACATTTGTGAACAAATGATGAAAAAACCAGTGAGCGGAGCAGTATAGTCGGACGGGGCCGACCATGCGATACCCTACACAACTACCACGAACTCTAACTTTCTGAGGATGTTTATTCCGAGTCTGAGTAATATTTCGTGATATTTGCCCCCTCTTGTCCGATTAGAGGTTAACAACACCTCTTCCTTACTTTTTTCGAATATTCAGTACAGTCCTTCTAATTACTTGTCCAGGTGGGTTGTGTTGTGATTTTCGGATTATACTCTACTCGAAAACACACAAAAAAGTATGTTTTCGGTCCATTTCATCCCAAAATTTTAATCTGATCATCACCGAAAATTATAGGCGTTGTTCTTGACCATAACTGGAACTTCATGAAAAATTTCAAAGCCATCAGCGCGATATTTCTCCCTCTAATGTGGTAATGGGTTACTGAATAATATCTGAATACGTAAGAACCTGTAAATATTTGACTGTAACTCCCACATCTGAGTAGATACATCACTATATTTGGTATCAATTTAAAGGCCAACCACTCCTCTTGGATGTGCTATCAACTCCTGGGGTCTACATCCTCCAGGAGTAAATATATATGCCATAGAATACAAATTTTGTCATTTTTCACACAAAAGTCAGGGTCCATTAGACCCGCTAAATATTGACCGATCTTTATCAAAACATGCATGCTTATTCTCTGGCCCGATCCCCTTCTCCATGCAAAAATTCGCGGTGTTTGGGCCATAATTGCAGCCTCTGGAGCGACCAGAGAAACCGACAAAAATTTAGTATTTGGTCCATTTCATCCCCTAAATATTAACCGATCTTTTCCTTCATTGTCCAGAACCCATCCTACATGCAAAATTTCGTGAAGATTGGTCCATAACTGTGGCCTGTATCGTGTTTACAAATTATAATGGACAGACGGACGGACGGACGGACACACATGTCTAGATCGACTCAGCTAGTCGAGATATGACGATCGGTATACTTAAAGGTGGGTCTAGGACCAATATTTCGCGGCGTTACAAACATTTGGGGCTGCACAAAGCTATAATACCCTGACAACATAGTTGTGTAGGGTATAACACAAAGCTATAATACCCTGACAACATAGTTGTGTAGGGTATAATTATAAAATTTATATTCAATGGGGCATATATATACTCCTGAAGGACCCGAGATGTTGATAGTATATCCAAGATGAGTGGTTGGCCTATCGATTAATACCAATTTTATTGTTATATCTACTCGGATGTGTGAGTATTGCCATTACCACATAAATAAATTATTATGATCAAGGACGACGACTATAATTTTCGGGAATGACCAGATCACCCGATTTAATCGCCACAATTACAAGTCGAACATCACAAATTCTCTATGGGGAAGGGTGTCATTTGAATGAATGGCTGTCATGATAAAGAACTAATAATATTAAGCGGGCCAAGTTAACCAGAACTGTTTTGTGTAAAGTAACTTATGCAGTTATTTTTTACTCTGGGAAAAAATTTCGCAGAAAAGCTGATGACCTCTAATCGTTCAAACTAGTCCCAATATCAGGAAATATTGCCCAGGCTCGGAATACAGATCTGCAGAAACATGCAGCTCAGTGGTAGTTGTGTAGGGTATCATTTGTTCGGCCAGTCCGACTATACTGCTCCGCTCATTCATTTTCAATTGGAGTGGGTTTTGCGATATTTTTACAGTGCCGATTTAGATATAGCCAGATATATTTTCGTTCGATTTTATGTAAATGCTGCACTTAACTTCCAATGTTTGTCCGATTAATAGCCAATTCAAAAGACCATACCGTATTGAGTGCATAATGACCTGGGTTAAATTTCATAAAATTCGGTTAAGATGTAGATGTATAGCTCTCATATATTTTTTCATTCGATTTTATGTAATTAGGGTATCAAAGCCCTTATATCTCGAAAATCGCCTTTTAAGAGTTCTTTTTAGGTCACTCTTTCGCGGACGACCGACCATTCCTTCCTTCGCACTGTTGAATGGTGCCAAAGATCTTTCGTCGTCCAGGTAACTCCTCTAAGGTCCTGAATGGGTAGAATTCTATCCCTTTTCCTTCGTCCCTTTCTAGTCGTTCAAGGCTTATTCTAAATTTTTTACTTAGGATTCCCTAACTTGGTAGGTTCTTTTTTTAAATCGGTAACCACGTTTGCCACTCTTACTGCCACCTTGTGTGCACTTAAGTGGTATTCATCAAGGCTGAATTATTCCAGTAGTATGTTTAAATACGCTCTTGGACAGAACGGAAACATATGCTTTTTCTCAATTAAATTGAACAGAAGGATGCCCTCAAGTGTGATGGGTTTTAACAGTCATTTGAAGTAGAGTTAGCAGCCAATTATTGAAGTTGCAATTAAAAAATGTATGGCTGAGAGCACCAAGACAGTCACGTCCACCGAAAAAAAAGTTATCATTTGGTTAACTTGTTTGTCATTTTTATCCCTAGCATCGGTGTTTTTGAGTATTTTTAGGTCGACTTTGACAATGACAGTATAGCCTGAATTTATTAAGAGGCATGTATACAAGGCTACGTGCGAATATATTGAGTGCCCTGACTGCAAACCTTGAAACACTTATGGACAAGAAGCCACCGTCAGACAGGTCATTTTAGATGGAAATTGTCCTAAACTTTATAAAATGGTTATGCGGGCGCCGATTTCGATTCGACTCGATCTTGGGATCATAGGCACTTGGTCATTTGCTATGACATTTTCTCCCAAAACCCACAAGTTTTTCACTACTGTTCAGCTCTCCCTTGATGGAATATATATTGTATAAAGTGTATGTAAACCCCTTTCATTTTAGACCCCAAGTTTTATTGGACCTAATACTTTTATGGTCCGGCTGTCTGTTTTACATGTGCTCATGATAACTGTAGAAGGTAGCATTCTAGGGGAATTCCACAAAGAAAATTTTCTATCGACCAACCCAAATATTAATCAAATAAACTACCACTGGACATGAAGATCATGAGAAAAATGTATGTGAGGATAATATGGAGCAATGCAATGATGTCAATTATAACAGCTCCTCCTTCACACTATAAAAGCATTTCCGCAATACGGATTTTCAGAGTAAATATATACACCATAGAATTCAAATATTGTCCCACACAAAATTGAAAAACGTCGCTGAGGTCGGCCACAAATCATTTCATACACTTAGGTAGAATGATAAGAAACATTGAAATATTTAACACGGAGCGGAACATTTGTATTTGAAAATATTCCAAGAAAGTGTCAAATATCTACATTTCTATCCTTATTCGGTTGGATATATCCTAGATTTATTCAAATGTAAAAATTTTCTGGAAAAATTCATGTATCTACCAATTTACGCTCAGTTTAATAAACCACCACTTATTTGGCGACGGTGGGGCATCCTTGGAAAAGGGGTAGGAAGTCATATTTCTAATAACGAAAGCAATGTCGTCATAGATGTCTTGAAAAATCAAGGGAATTCCTAAGCGGTTCGACGATTGTCTACTTGAAGTCCCCTTTCTAGAAATGAGAACAGATATATCCTACATCTTTCCAGATTTGAGATATATACAATTTCCTGAAAGAAATCGAGGACTTTTAGGCAAGACCTGTAACATACATAAAATAGAGAGGATCCTTTAAATGTGGAATATGTAACAATGGGGATCTATTTTGAAAAAACGTCGCCTATCACTTTCTGGAAACCCAAAAATCTAAATTAAAGTCGTTTTATTTGTTAAAAAGGCTAGGACACCCAAAGAAAATGGAAAGGGCGGGACTTATTATAGAGACCATTTCGCATATATTAATATTTGTGCACCAAGAGACCCTGAACTCTATATAAACTCGAAATTTTAAAATTTCAGCCACATTATCTAGGATAAGTGGTTACACATGAAAATGGATCGCTATTGTTAAAATATCGCAAAACCCACTCCAATTGAAAATTAATGAGCGGAGCAGTATAGTGGGACGGGCCGACCATATGATATTCTACACAACTACCACTGAGTTAGCTGTACGTTTCTGCGAATCTATATTCCGCGCCGGGGCAATATTTTACGATATTTGAACTCTCTTGACCGATTAGAGGTCTGCGACATATTTTCCCGGAATAAAAAATAACGGCATAAGATTCAAATTTTGTTAGTTTACACAAAACACTTCTGGTTCACTTCAACACAAAACACTTCTGGTTCACTTCACCTGCTTAATATTGGCCGTTCTATTATGACAGCCATTCAAATTAGTTGATCCGATAGTTTTCCCCATGGAAAATGTAGACACCTGTAAGTATTTATGTAAATCTCCCAAATTCGAGTAGATATAACCATAAAATTGGTATCAATAGATATGTCAACCACTCCTGTTGGATATACTATCAACATCGCGGGTCTATGTCCTTCAGGTGTAAATATATACGTCATAGAATACACATTTATCATTTTTTCACACAAAATTCTGGGCCCATTTGACCCACTAAATATTGATCGATCTTCATCAAATCTGCCATGCTTATTCTTTGGCCAGATTCTCTCTTCGTGGTGTTCAGGTTATTCATTTCATCCCCTAATAACGAATCATTACCAAAACCAATAGGGTCTTCATTGGCCAGTACCGGTCCTACATGCAAAATTTCGTGAAGATTGGTCCATAACTGTGGCCTGTATCCTATTTACAAATTATAATGGGCAGACAGACGGACATAGATCGACTCAGACAGTCGAGAAATGACGGTAGGTACACTAAGAGGTGGGTGTAGAACCAATATTTCGCGACGTTACAAACGCTTGGGGCCACATAACGCTATAATACCCTTTCAAAATAGTTGTGTAGGGTATTCTCTGTAAACCCAAAAATTTAATAAAAGCCAGTTCGATTGGACAATGACTGTAAAACTTCCAAAGTACATTAAAATAGTGAGGAATCTTTAAAAATGTATGTCATGAAGGCTACTTTAACTTTTGGGAAGCCGCTTTTAATGAAAAAGGCTAGTATATCCAAAGAAGGGCGGGACTTATAGCAGAGGTCACTTCATCTCTAGAACCCGAAATGCCAAATTACAGTCACTTGGCTTGGTAAATGAGTGTAAAACCGAAAATGAATCGTCACCATTATATAAAAGCTATACAAACATGATGACATTTACAAAAAAATAATTATACTACCCCCTTTTAAAATATGTATTACAAAAACCGGATCAATTACATGGATGACCCTTTACAAATATTATTAAAAAATTCCCGAATATGGAGCAACATGTCCTTGGAACACTTTCTGAAAACAAACCCTGTAACACGTGATCCATTCTCAATTAAAACAACATTCAATCTATAATTTTCTACGATTTCCCACCTTTCCAATAAAAATACAAAGGCAACCTCTCCCTACCATAACACCCTGTATTTGTTTTGTTTACATTTGTCACTACCCATTTCCGTTTCCTGCTTTTTCTACCGTTTTTTGCTTGACAGCTTTCACATTGACTTAATTTTGTATTTACCAAAACGTATAACGGTAAAAATTAACACAACAATATATCATTGCCATGTCAAAACATTGGTGGCCACTATTGCGAATTGCGAGAGACTGCTCTCTTGAGTGTAAGCTTTTTGTGGCTCTCCACAAATCAAAAAGCTCCATTACTGTGTTATTTATCTTCTTACGTTATTCTCTCTTGCATTACCTCTCTCATATACACCTTGTCAATAACGACACTCTCTATATTTTCTCTCAGAGTTTATTGACTGTCAAATGCCGGCAACAAAGGCAAAATGTCATTTTTTGTTTCTTCAGTTTCCGTTCATTTCATTCTTCTTTTCTTTATTTGGCCATGTCGTGGCGTTTCCATGTAAACATAATTGTGTGTGTGTGCGTGTGTTTATTATTATTGTTGTTGCTTTTGGGAAAGAGAGACAATTGTTTATTTTGCTTTTGGTAGATAAATTTTCGATAAAGAAACCGCAAAAACGCCGTAGTGCGGAAGCCATTTGCGACAATTGTTGGTTAGCTGGCGGTGGCAGTGGCGGTTTTGTTGGGGGCATTCCTACTTTTGTTGTTGTTGTTGGTGTTTTATGTTCATCGTAGCCACTGTCGTGGCTGTCTTGTTCTCACTTGTGTTGCTTTTGACTTTGCTGCTGCTGGCCGCCTTGCCTGCCATAGCTGTTGCTCATTGTTATTTATTTGTGTTTGTTTTGTTGTCGTGTTGTTGTTGTTGTTGCGGTTTTATTCTTGTTGTCTTTTGTGGTATTCGGTCTTGGCTGTTTTGTGTTGCAAACGTGACTACAGGTTGATTAACGGCATTGTGGCGTATAGTCGGTTTGAGATGTATCTATGTGTCTGTGTGTGTTTCTTAGAGTATTTGTGTTTGGCTAACTGCCGGGTTTTGGCAGTATTGCGGGAAAAACGGCAACAGTAGAACACATGCAAAAAAAGAATAAAAAATCAGTGAGCGGAGCAGTATAGTCGGACGGGGCCGACCATACGATACCCTACACAACTACCACGAACTCTAACTTTCTGAGGATGTTTATTCCGAGTCTGAGTAATATTTCGTGATATTTGCCCCCTCTTGTCCGATTAGAGGTTAACAACACCTCTTCCTTACTATTTTCGAATATTCAGTACAGTCCTTCTAATTACTTGTCCAGATTACCTTCACGGTGGGTTGTGTTGTGATTTTTGGATTATACTCTACTCGAAAACACACAAAAAATTATATTCTCCGTCCATTTCATCCCAAAATTTTAATCTGATCATCACCGAAAATTATAGGCGTTGTTCTTGACCATAACTGGAACCTCATGAACAATTTCAAAGCCATCAGCGCGATATTGCTCCCTCTAATGTGGTAATGGGTTACTAAATAATATCTGAATACGTAAGCACCTGTAAATATTTGACTGTAACTCCCACATCTGAGTAGATACATCACTATATTTGGTATCAATTTAAAGGAAAACCACTCCTCTTGGATATGCTATCAACTCCTGGGGTCTACATCCTCCAGGAGTAAATATATATGCCATAGAATACAAATTTTGTCATTTTTCACACAAAAGTCAGGGTCCATTTGACCCGCTAAATATTGACCGATCTTTATCAAAACATGCATGCTTATTCTCTGGCCCGATCCCCTTCTCCATGCAAAAATTCGCGGTGTTTGGGCCATAATTGCGGCCTCTGGAGCGACCAGAAAAACCGACAAAAATAATGTTTTTGGTCCATTTCATCCCCTAAATATTAACCGATCTTTTCCAAAAACAATAGGGGTCTTCATTGGCCAGAACCCATCCTACATGCAAAATTTCGTGAAGATTGGTCCATAACTGTGGCCTGTATCGTGTTTACAAATTATAATGGACAGACGGACGGACGGACACACATGTCTAGATCGACTCAGCTAGTCGAGATATGACGATCGGTATACTTAAAGGTGGGTCTAGGACCAATATTTCGCGGCGTTACAAACATTTGGGGCTGCACAAAGCTATAATACCCTGACAACATAGTTGTGTAGGGTATAATGAATCTGAAACTTAAATACATGTACATATTTGTATGTAAATAAATACGCTCAGACGACGGGTGTCACATGCATATGTGCGCTGGCTATGAGAATCGATGTCTGATTGTTGTCAATTATTATAAACTGCATGGTGGAGGGTATACAAATCGGTGGAGTGTATATTAAACCAGTGAGCGGAGCAGTATAGTCGGACGGGGCCGACCATACGATACCCTACACAACTACCACGGAACTCAAATTTTCTGCGGATGTTTATTCTGAGCCTGGGCAATATTTCGTGATTTTTGCACCCTATTGCCCGATTAGAGGTAAACAGCACCTCTTCCTCACACTGACATATTTTCAGAATATTACGCGTATTCAGTACAGCTATTGTCCAGATTCCCTTCACCGTGGGTTGTGTTGTGATGTTCGGCTTTCATTTGTGGTCTATAGATCGACTCGAAAATAATACAAAAAATTAAGTTTTAGGTCCAATTCATTCCAAAATTATTATGTGATCATCACCGAAAATTATACGCGTTATCCTTGACCATAACTGGAACCTCATGAAACATTTCAAAGCGGTCAGTGCTATAGTTCCGCTCTCTAGAGTGATAATGGGTTACTAAATAATATAGTAATACGGAGATAACTGTAAATATTTAGGTGTAACTCCCACATCCGAGCTCATACAACAATATCATTGGTATTAATTTAAAGGTCAACCACTGCTCTTGGATATAATATCAATTTCTCGGGTCTATGTCCTTCAGGGGTAAATATATACGCTATAGAATACAAATCTTGTCATTTTTCACACAAAAGTCAAGGTCCATTTGACCCGCTAAATATTGACCGATCTTTATCAAAACAGGCATGCTTATTCTTTGGTCCGATCCCCTTCTCCTTGCAAAATTTCACGATGTTCGGGCCATTATTGCGGCCTCTGGAGCGATCAGAAAAACCGACAAAAATTTAGTATTTGGTCCATTTCATCCCCTAAATATTAGCCAATCTTTCCCAAAAACAATAGGGGTCTTCATTGGCCAGAACCCATCCTACATGCAAAATTTCGTGAAGATTGGTCCATAACTGTGGCCTGTATCGTGTTTACAAATTATAATGGACAGACGGACGGACGGACGGACACACATGTCTAGATCGACTCAGCTAGTCGAGATATGACGATCGGTATACTTAAAGGTGGGTCTAGGACCAATATTTCGCGGCGTTACAAACTTTTGGGGCTGCACAAAGCTATAATACCCTGACAACATAGTTGTGTAGGGTATAATTAGTCATTTCGTTTGCATACACCTCGAAATATTCACCGGAGACCCCATAAAGGATATAAGCCGATTACGCCATTTCTTCCTTATGATCATATTAGTGCTCGCAAATATTTAAGTTTATTTACTACTCCTGCTATGTTTGATATTGGAATATCTCGGTCCACGTTTTGGAATTGCCCCTATAGTTATAACCTTACCCCCATATACTCGGTATTTTTGGGGATTTTTGACACGCATTCAACCGAATTGATTGTAATTTGGTATTTTGGTCTCATTGGATTGGACCCACTTTTAGGGTAGCTTTAGGGTACCGATACCTAAAATATTTAGTATTTTGGGAATTTTGATCACGTTTTCAACCATGCTGTCTTTAGCTTTATATTTCAAATTATCATTGGATAAGAAATCCTTTTTAAAATAAACATTATTGGCCCAAGTTTCAGGGCGGCACATATTATCTTGAGCACGTTCTTCAAACAGATTTGTTGTAGTTTTATAATTTGAATTTTCATTGGGTTAAAAAAAGCACCCAACAAAAAATATACATATTGGCCAAAAAATCGGGGTAGCCCCTATTTAACATTACTTTTCATTGTTCAGGATTTTGAGAAAATTAGCTGAAATTTTATATATTGTATTTCCATGGGTAGAAAATGCCTCTACCAAAAATTACCAACATTGGTCCAAGCTTTGGGGTATTCCCCATATTACAGTACCCCATTATTTTATTTTTTTTTTTTAGATTTGAGCCGAATGGGCTGTTATTTGCGTTTTCATTGGATGTCAAATATTGGGTCATGCTTGTGGATCGTGAGCAAGTTTTTTCAGCCTGATTTTAAATATGGAGCTCTTACTGGGTAGAAACCCCTATTAATAAAAATTATCAAAATTTGCTCAAATTTGAGTTTTTATACCCTCAGTCCTATAGCTAATGAAATATTCGTTTAAATATTCGTTGAAGACCATGTTTCTTTGAACCCAATCCGTTTCAAACAATTTGGAGTTGATTTCTGCCTGGATGGCTGGTGTGAACAATAACTCTCAAAGGGAGTTACCGATTTAATCCAAACTTTACACATCGTAATATTTCTTCCAAACTTAGTTTACGTTTGAAGATGGGGAATATCGATCCGCTCCTTCTGGTAACTCCCCCACAAAATGTTCAAACTTGTACTAGAAATTAATTTTATTATATTATGCAAACGGAACATCCGATTTGAACCAAAGATTAGATTCATTGGCCCACTCCTTCTGGCACCTCTACAACAAGGGTCGACATTTTCAATATTTAGAAATTCAATATCAGACTTTGCACAATCTAGTATCTTAACCAAGCCTAGATTAAGTCCGCCGGCATTCTCCTTTTGGTACATCCCCCACAAGTGGTCAATATTTTAATTTGAAGCGAATTTGAATAACCGATTTGATCAAGATTAAATCCAAAACCTATTTAATAAAAACATATACCTTATATATAAACATATACCTTATATACCTTATTTAAAAAAATTCACGCTTCTTTTAGGCTTTAAAAATAGTATTTATAATATCCACCTCTCTCACAGAGGCCTTCAAAAATATTCTTCAAAAAATCACCGCCTCCTTTAGGCCTTCAAAAATATTTCTTAAAAAATCCACTTCTACTTTACATAGAGACCTTTAAAAAAAATCACGCCTCTTATCATTACGGAATATTTTTGAAAAGTCCACGCCTCCTGGATGTATTTAAACAAATATTTAAAACACTACGGGTCTTATAGTTTTTGCGAAATGTTCCTTAAACATATACACCTCTTAAAGCCTTTAAAAATATTCTTTCGAAAATCCATCCATCCACGTCTCTTATAGGCCTTAGCAAAACATTCTTAAATGTTCCTCGACACTTATAGGCCTTAAAAAATATTCTTTAAAAATGCAGGCATCTTATAGAGCTTTACAAAATTCACGCCTCTTATAGGCCTATACCAAATTTTATTTAAAAATTCAACGCTTCGTATAGGCCATTAAAAAAATGTATTCTTTAAAATAAAAAATATACGCCTCTCGTATACTTTAAATATTTACAAGATATTTTTTGAAATCCCTACAACTCTTACAGATCTTAGAAAAATATTCTGTAAAATATATATACATTTTTTAAATACAATCTTTAGAGTCATCATTACTCATATATGATCGGCTTAGTACTCGCATATTTGTGAATGCATTTGTGTGCGTTTTATCTGTTTCGTGACAGTGGTGGCGGCGGCGGAATCAGCTTTGCTAAGTTCATTATTTGAAGTCATTCGCTTTGTGGCCAAGACGTTATTCACCAGTTCTGCAGTTATTGTTTTTGTTTCTGTAGTGTCTCGTTTGTTTTATTTCCCACTGCATTAGCTGGCTAGTCAGACAGACAGACTTCAAGTCAGTGAGCCAGCCAGCCGGAGAAGTAACAGCTGTTTATATTTCATGCGGTTATTTATTTGTTTGTTTGTTTGTTGTCTTGTATCAATTTTCTTGCAATATTTGTGTTTCATGTTTCCTTTTCGTGGCTTCTTGGTATTTTGTCGATGTTGTTGTTGTTATTATTGTTGCTGTTGCTTTATTGGACCTTTGTGTGTTCGGGTTACTTTTGCAACACAAAGCGTAATTTAAGTGAAGCTACAACAACGGAAGTTTTTTATTCGTTGCTATTTCCAATGAAATATCACAAATTTGGTCATGTGAAGACGAAGAAGAAGACGATTTGAATGGAAAATTTTGAAATTTTATGTGAGATGTATATAGGGGATTTAAGAGATGTGGAATGGAGGTGATTAGCACTGATCAAATGAAGTAACACATGAAGAAGTGCAGTTCGGAAAACGACACATTCGGAGCATAAAATGTGATCTCGGACTTTTCTTTTAATTCTATTCAGATCATACAGACCTGCTAGTGGTATATATGGATCTCTATACTACCAACCTAAGAATAGGAACATTCTGGTCATTCAAAATAACTTCTCTCTATTGAGAAATTTCGAACTAAGACATTTAATGGCATTTTTCTATTTATGCATCAAATCTCCCTGCCTCTCGTTTGTGTCTGGTGTATTTTTACCTCTAACACCCTACAATCCCCGCTGAATTAATTGTGAAAACAAACAAATACAACAAAAAATGTAAACACATCTGTGTGTTTATCTTGTGGGGCCAATATTGGCCCCGAATCGAAATTACGGCGAATTTATCTCTGATAACACATTGAGTGTAGATAAATGAGAAATGATGCTCTCTCGCGCACATGACCCTCCACAAAATGATGCTAACTCTTTAGAAAGAAAAAAATCGTAAAAAATATCGTATATGCCTTTAAAAAATGCACGTCTTTGTTAAGCCTTGAAAAAAATATTCTTTAATAGTAAGTAAAGTTGGACGTACCAAATAAATATGGGAGCTATATCTAAATCTGAATCTAGATTTAGATATAGACTTAAGGTAGAGCGCTATGCCAAATTTCGTGCAAATCGAAGGATATACACGGACATTGGGGCACCATTTACGTGAAATCGGACGAAAATTTAGTATATGGGAGCAATATATAAATCTTAACCGATTTTCACGAATCTTAACAGTCATCATTCTAGACTTAATTCAGTACGCTATGCCAAATTTCGTGCAAATCGCAGGATATATAGGGACTGTGGTTCACTATTTACGTAAAATCGTACCAAATATATATGGGAGCTATATCTAAATCTGAACCGATTTTCATGAAACTTAACACACATCACTCTAGACTTAAGGTAGAGTGCTATGCCAAATTTCGTGCATATCGAAGGATATACATGGACTTTGGTACACTATTTACCTCAAATCGGAAGAAACTATATATGGGAGCTATATCTAAATCTGAACCGATTTCAAGAAAATTAACGCACATCATTCTAGACTTCATTGAGTACGCTATGCCAAATATCGCGCAAATCGAATGATATATAGGAACATTGGTGCCCCATTGCTATTAAATCGGACGAAAATATATATGGGATCTATATCTAAATCTAAACCGATTTTCACGAAGCTTTGCACACATTATTCTACACCCTATTCAGTAGGCCGTGCCAAATTTCGTGCAAATCGAAAGATATATAGGGGCTTTGGTACACCATTTACATAAAATCGAACGAAACTATATATGGGAGCTATATTTAAATCTGAACCGATTTTCACGAAACTCTGCACACATTTTTCTACACCTAATGCCAAATTTCGTGCAAATCGAAAGATATATAGGGATTTTGGTGCATCATTTACATAAAATCGGACGAAACTATATATGGGACTTATATCTAAATCTGAACCGATTTTCACGAAGCTTTGCACACATAATTTTAGACTTAATACCGTATCTGTGCCAAATTTCGTGCAAATCGAAAGATATATAGGGTCATTGGTGCACCATTAACCTAAAATCGTACGAATTTATATATGGGAGCTATATATAAATCTGAACCGAATTTCACGAAACTTTGCACACAATTTTCTACACCCAATTCAGTACGCCGTGCCAAATCTCGTGCAAATCGAAAGATATATAGTGGCTTTAGTGCACAATTTACAAAAATCGGACGAAACTATATATGGGAGCTATATCTAAAATGAACCGATTTGCACGAAACTCTGCACACATCATTTTAGACTTAATTCCGTACGCTGTGCCAAATTTTGTGCAATCGAAAGATATGTAAGGTCTTTGTACGCAATTTACATAAAATCGGACGAAAATATATATGGACGCTATATCTAAATCTGAACCGATTTTCCCCAATTTCAATAGGGTTCGTCCTTGGGCCAAACAAATGAGCTGTACCAAATTTCATCCAAATCGGATTATAAATGCGACCTGTACTTTCCTTGGTAGGCCTTGAAAAAATATTCTTTGAAAAATCCACGCCTTTGGTAGGCCTTTAAAAAATATTCTTTAAAAAATCCACGCCTTTGGTAGGCCTTGAAAAAATATTCTTTAAAAAATCCACGCCTTTGGTAGGCCTTGAAAAAATATTCTTTAAAAAAACCACGCCTTTGGTAGGCCTTGAAAAAATATTCTTTAAAAAATCCACGCCTTTGGTGGGCCTTGAAAAAATATTCTTTAAAAAATCCACGCCTTTGGTAGGCCTTGAAAAAATATTCTTTAAAAAATCCACGCCTTATATTGGCCTTGAAAAACTATTCTTTAAAAAATCCACGCCTTATATTGGCCTTGAAAAACTATTCTTTAAACAATCCACGCCTTATATAGGCCTTGATAAACTATTCTTTAAAAAATCCACGCCTTTGGTAGGCCTTGAAAAAATATTCTTTAAAAAATCCACGCCTGTGGTAGGCCTTGAAAAATATTCTTTAAAAAACCACGCCTTTGGTAGGCCTTGAAAAAATATTCTTTAAAAAAACCACGCCTTTGGTAGGCCTTGAAAAAATATTCTTTAAAAAAACCACGCCTTTGGTAGGCCTTGAAAAAATATTCTTTAAAAAAACCACGCCTTTGGTAGGCCTTGAAAAAATATTCTTTAAAAAAACCACGCCTTTGGTAGGCCTTAAAAAAATATTCTTTACAAAACCACGCCTTTGGTAGGCCTTGAAAAAATATTTTTTAAAAAAACCACGCCTTTGGTAGGCCTTGAAAAAATATTCTTTAAAAAAACCACGCCTTTGGTAGGCCTTGAAAAAATATTCTTTAAAAAAAACCACGCCTTTGGTAGACCTTGAAAAAATATTCTTTAAAAAAACCACGCCTTTGGTAGGCCTTGATAAAATATTCTCTAAAAAAGCTACGCCTTTGGTTGCTCGGTTCCAACTTCCCATCCCTGTTTGTCAACATTGGAGCATCTCAATCGTTCTCTCTGTGGCTAAATTGGTGTTGTGTGTGTGTAGTGGGTTGGGACACATTTCTCTCCTCTCAATTGTTGGCTGGTATCTGGTATTCATTTAGAACTCAAAACAAATGCCACACATATAGATAATTTCGCCGTAGAATTTTTATGTGGAAAGAAATAAAGCTAACGACGAATCTGAGAATATAGGAAACGACGAGAAAGAAATGACAAAAAGGTGGAAAGAAAACAAAAGAAGATGAAAAAGTAAAAAAAAACAAACAATCCAACGAATAAAATAAAACGTTTTGCAAATGCACTATTATCCGCATGTGTTGGGTGCTCCTATTTTCAGTATCGCTGAGATCTTCGTAGAGTACGGTCGTGTGCTGACTTGGAAAATCTAAAGTGAAACGCGACACGAATTTATAAAACCAGAAAACCAAAATAAAATAAATACAACAAAACAAAACCAACGAGAATTTTACAGAATCAAAGAAAAAAATTAAAACAAATAGAAGAAAGAAAGAATAAAATTACAGAATTGAAAAAGAAATTTAACCTATTATAAAAATTGAAATCACAAGGCGAGAAATAATTGTTGAGAAAAAAAAACGAAGAAATAATTAAATTTAAATAAAATAAATGAGAAAAAATAAATCGTTTCGAAAATTTTGTTTAATTCTTATCAACCAAAATACAATTTGCGCGTGTGGTTTAAAATTTCTGTGTTTATTTGTCATATCGTGATAATGCAGCTGGTGTAAAATGTTTTCAAATAATAAAACAAAATGCAAATAAAATAAATAAAAAATATTATCATATAATAAAAATGTAATAGAATGAAAAAAATGTAAATAAAAAAATAATAATTTTTTTTGTGAAGATAAGATAAATATTATTTAATATATGTAAATAAAAGAAATAAAAAATACAAAAGAAATAAATTAAATGAAATATGAAATGAATATCCATAAATTGGCTATATGAAACATGTATATAAACAAATATAAATTAAATTCGAAAAAATAAATAAAATTAAGATTAAAAGATTTTCAATAATATCTTTATAACAAAATGCGAATTTTAAATAATTAAAATAAAATTATGATATAAAACATTTTCAAAAATATATAACAAAATAAACATATTGAATAATTAAAATAAAATGTTAAATCAAAATTTCAACAATTTGAAATATGTAAATAAAAAATTATTATAAATATCAAATTAAAGTTATTAAAAACAAATAATTATTAAAAAATTAAACAATTGCTGGAAAAAAGTGTTGGAAAGAAAAGTAATAATTTAAAATTATACAAAAAATGTATTTAATAAATTACTATAGTGTGTCCGCCCATGTCATACCTTACACCATTACATCGAACCATACTATCAAATTGAAACATAAAGCCAAAAGTTTTAAATTAATATAAGATTAATATGAGATATAATATGAGATTCATGACTAAATTTGGGAAAATTGTGCCTCAAAAACAATAAAAAATATTCATGGAGAGGAATTTTCTTTGGAATTTTCTTTCTACATTAAGTTCACATGTAATTTTGAATACGACATTTCAAATAATTAAAAAAAAAATATTCAATTTATTCAAAGTGAACTTTTTATACTTATGTGATGTGGATTCTAAAATACTCTAGTCGGACATGTCCTTTACATGGGACTATAAGTTGCAAACTATGTGCTTAGAATTTCAACATACCTGAATTCTTCAAATTACCGAACATTGACAAAATCTTTATATGGAGAATATGTCGAAACATAGATCCATGTTCCATGTATTCATATCGAAAATTGTCTGCAAGGATAATTGTTAACCCTCAAGGAACAAACCAATATAAAAAAAACTGAGACCTTTCAATAGGTGCTACAACCTATATCGAGTATTTCCTTGGCTAGAAATTAAACATACAGAAAATTAAGCGGAACCTTTGTAATGGGCTCATTAAAAACATAAATATATATTGAATAATTTCAGGAAAGATGTTTGATATTCATTAGGAATCATATATGTCACATTATAACCAATTCTGTGGAAAATGCCAATTCTGTGGAAAGGTACCGAAAAAGGTTCATGATCCATCGAAATTTCTGTAAAGAAGTTTTTTTATTCATTCGGAATCATATATGCGAAATTATAACCACTTAGGTGGGAAATGTGGCTAATTATTTCAAAGTATCGGAAATGTTCGAGACCTTTATATATAGACATATGTCCATTTTCAATAAATTCATATCGAAACATTTCTGCAGATATTTTTCGGCTTCCGGAATACGAAATTAAAGCCACTTCGGTGAAAAATAATGGCGAAAATCTTCGAGAAAATCTTTATATGGGTGCTACGACCTATATATATCGAACATTTTCAATAAAGATGTTTCTCATCCTCCCTGTCAAGATACTGTCAAGATACAGTCACTTCGCTAAGAAAATTCGATCGAGACCTTTATGTGAGGGCCATACAGATCCGTGGTTCTAAATCGAATATTTTCCGCAGAGATGTTTCTCAAGCTTCAAGATTGTTCCAATCACGTACAATCACGTAGGTGACTGATTTTTGAATCAGGACTTCTATGTAGGGGCTATACCGAAACGCGGTTCTGATGTTTGGATCATAATTGCAGCTTCCGAAAATTCTGTAAAAACCATCTAGATACCGAGATTCGATCGAGACGGTTAGAGGTGTTTCTTAACCTGCAAGATTGCGGTTTCTCATATTACACCACCATCCTTTATTGGCTAGATGTGATTTCCCTGCACGTGTGTGTCGATAAATTCTATGTTCGGACTTGAACTAAGTTTGGTAAAAATATTTCCATATGAAAAGTTTGAATCAAATCTGTTACAAACTTCGTGTGCACCAGCAAGACAGACATTTCTTCAAATTGTATGAAACGGATTTCGTTCAACAGCACTTGAAGTCTAAATCCGATATTTCGATGAGACACATTTATGATGGTATAAACTTGCATACAACCTAATTCGACCATGGTCATGGAAAACTACTAATCGACTTTAATTTTCTGCGGAGCTACTTCCCAATTTTGGCAAATTCAGCGATATTTGCATCTTATATACTGTACTTGACCACAAACAAAAATTACAACAACATAAAGTCAACTGATATATCCGCGTGAAATTTTCTGATTTTCCGATTATACGTACAGCTTCTAGATCACTTGTGATAACATATTTGATATCGTTTTTGGCCACATCTGGACCTACATGAAAATATTAGAAACTTAATTTTGAACCGCATAAAAAATTGACCGTCAATATGAACGTATCTTCCCTTAATTTTTATAGGAAAAAAGAAAATCCTTCAATTTGGACTTTAGTGCCCTCCGACTATGGCTATGTAGAAAATATTGACTACGACTACGAAAACTAGACCTGAAAAAACTAAATACTGATTAGCGATCCGTCATCTAGCCCCTAGAACACTCAAAATTTTGTACATAAGGTAACTGAGTTACCCATTATGGGATTCACTTTCCGAATCGAGGTGAAATTTTGACCTTGGAGAAATCCATGTAAAACAAAAGTAATACCAAATTTGGCAATATAAATATAATGGTATAGTTTCGGTGTAGTGGTGTAAGGTATACAAGTCGTGATATTAAAATATATATTTATAATTGAAAAAATAATATTGAAATAGTTTTACAACACCTTCTGAAAGTGTCTAAATGCGACTTACGTCTTGAGTTATAATATATAATACATATATGAATATTTTATATACATAAATACGAAAAAAAAGTAATTTATATCACATTGAAATAAAGTGCTTAATTAGTGTGTCTCACGTGTAAATTGTGTGGTATTTTTCCCCTAGGGTTTTCTACGTAGTTGCACAAATGAAAAATTATTTTATTTTATCAACGTTATCAATGAGTTTTTTTTCTTGTTTTTGGTAGATGGTAGTTCTCCAAATGGCAATGAGTAACAACTACAACTACAGCAACAACATTAACAACTACATAAAGTGGATTCAAAATAATAAAACAAAAAAATAATAATAATTAAATTCTGTTGGCAATAAAAAAATAAAATCAAAAGATAAGCAGTTTTATCATTTTTTCATATAAGTAAGAAATCTGTTAATTAAGTTGTGTGAATGAATATAAGTCATCAGGCGCAAAAGAAAAAGAAGTGTGTCAATAGTTTTTTTTTCAAGGGATTGATTCTGAAAATTTCTACATTATTTTTTTTACAAAAGGAAATTTGTAAAAAAATATAATCTTTATAATAGGGCGTGGAATTTTAATAAACATTTTGTATTTTTTTTTAATATAATTTGAGGCACACTTTTAGGCGTGAATAAAAAAATTGTGAAGCATAATTTTAGGCGTGGATTAACAATATTTTTCAAGCATGCTTTTAGGCGTGGATTTAATAAAAAAATTGAAGCAGGCTTTTAGGCGTGGATAAGAAATATTTTGCTTTTAGGCGTGGATAAGAAATATTTTGCTTTTAGGCGTGTATTTAAGTACATATTTTTTTAAACGTCTACAAATAAAAGAGATCTGCAGAAATGTATTTTAAATCTACGAAATGTTTAAAAAAACTGCGAACAAAAGAGAGCTTAACACATATTTTTTATATCCTCCACCATAGTATGGAGGATATATTAATTTTGTCATTCCGTTTGTAACTCACCGAAATATTCATTTCCGACCCTATAAAGTATATATATTCTTGATCAGGGCAAAATTCTAAGACGATCTAGCCATATCAGTCCGTCTGTCCGTCCGTCCGTCTGTCCGTCTGTTGTAATCACGCTATCTTCCGAAGGAATTGAGATAGGGTGCTGAAATTTTGCATAGGGTTGTCTTATGTCCGCAGGCAGGTCAAGTTCGAAGATGGGATATATCGGTCAACATTTAGGCATATCTTCTGAGTTCTTAATAGGTTCCAAATTACTTCACAAAAAATTATTGAATATAGGTCCATTTTTTATGGTAGCCATCCCCTTTTTAGGCGTTGTCCCCATATAACCCCATTTTTTATATTATTAAATTATCTGATTTTTCTGCGTTTTGGGTTTGGTTCTAACACTCTGTTGTAATCATTTCACCTGCGAAGGATATCGAGATAAAAAACTAGAACGTACGTTTCGATAATGAACTATATGTGAACTATAGCCCGCATTTAAGCTTAGCCGTAGCCCCTTTGTGGGAGGTACCAGAAGGCATGGACTGATATTCCCCAAATTCGGACTGGAACTAAGTTTGGAAGACATAATAAGATGGGATGAAATCAAATTTTTCTGAAACGGATTTGGTCCAAAGAAACATGGGGTCTAGAACCAATATTTCGATGAGGCACATTTTCACCGTGTGAAAGTGTATATACACTAATAATCCATAAGGCTGAGGGTATAATTTTCTATTAAAAATTATTGTTTACATAATCGGTTTGTAGAAATGTCGGTATAGGTCCATTTTTTGGTATGTTTCCTATATTTGTATTTCAAGTACCTGCCAGTATATCTATTGTGGAGGGTATCCAAAGTTCGACCCGGGCGAACTTAACGCTTTTTCACTTGCTTATATCTACAAACAAAAGAGAGCTTCAAACATATTTTTAAAAAATCTATGAATAAAAGAGTGCATATGAATAAAAGAGTGCCTATAAGTGTGCTTCAAAATATTTTTTTTAAAAGTCCACGCCAATGACAGCGTTTAAAATGTAATTTCTAAAAAATCCTGACATCCACTTCAAAAAATATTTTTAAAAGTTCACGCCGTTGGAGGTACTTCAAATAATATTTACTAAAACATCTGTGCCTTTGGAGGTACTTCAAAAATATTTTTAAACCAGCCGATCATACGACACCCTACACAATTCCCATGAAAATCTAACTTTCTGTGGTTTTATATTCTGAGATTTCTGTGGTTTTATATTCGCGATATTTGCACACTTTTGACTGGCTAGAGGTCAGTATAGCCCCTCTAATTACTTGTCTAGATTCTCTTCACCGTGGGTTGTGTTGTGATGTTCGGCTTTCGACTCGAAAAGTACAAATAATTAAGATTTCGGTCCACTTCATCCGAAAAATTATTATTTGATCATCACCTAACATTTTAGACGTTGTCCTTGACCATAACTGGAACCTCATGGAACATTTCAAAGCGATCAGCGCTATATTTCCGCACTCCAGTATGGTAATAGGTTACTAAATAATATATGAATACGTAAGCACCTGTAAATATTTAAGTGTAACTCCAGCATCCGAGTACATACGACAATATAATTGGTATCACTTTTGAGGTCAACCACTCCTCTTTGATATACTATCAACTCTTCGGGTCTATGTCCTTCAGTGGTAAATATATGCGCTATAAAATACAAATTTTGTCATTTTCACACAAAAGTTAGGGTCCATTTGACCCGGTTAATATTGACCGATCTTTATCAAAACAGGCATGCTTATTATTTGGCTCGATTCCGTTTTCCATGCAAAAATTCGCGGTGTTTGGGTCATAATTGCGGCCTCTGGAGCGACCAAAAAACCGACAAAAGTAAAGTTTTTGGTCCATTTCATCCCTAAATATTAACCGATCTTTTCCAAAAACAATAGGGGTCTTCATTGGCCAGAACCCATCCTACATGCAAAATTTCGTGATGATTGGTCCATAACTGTGGCCTGCATCGTGTTTACAAATTATAATGGACAGACGGACGGACGGACACACATGTGTAGATCGACTCAGCTAGTCGAGATATGACTATCGGCATACTTAAAGGTGGGTCTAGAACCAATATTTCGCAGCGTTACAAACTATTGGGGCTGCACAAAGCTATAATACCCTGACAACATAGTTGTGTAGGGTATAAAAATTCACGCCGTTGGAGGTACTTCAAAAAATATTTATTAAAAAAATCTGTGCCTTTGGAGGTACTTTAAAAAATATTTTTAGAAAATCTATGCCTTTGGAGGTACTTCAAAAATATTTTTAAAAAATCTACGCCATTGGAGATGCTTTATATTTTTTAAAAAATCTACTGGAGATACTTAACAAATATTTTTTAAAAAATCTATGCCTTTGGAGGTATTTCAAAAAAAATTTTTTTTTAAAATCCACATGCCTATGATTTACTTTTTAGAGACGTCATCCACCCATTCCATCTAAAACCCAATATTGTCCATATCTCTGTGATAATAACCACACTTAATTTATATTTGCTTAGATTTTTTTCTTTTTTATACTTTGTCGATCAATGGCAAAATTGACTGGCTGGCTGACTGATTGTGCAATTGTAAATTCATGTCTAAACGTAAACGCAATCAAATAAATTACCCGCTATATGTCGAGAAAACACGCTTCACTTGAAATTTATACAAAAAAAAATCACACTCTCAAATCAAATGTGATAAAGATATAAACAAACAATCTAGTCATTCAACAATCCATCGAATTGAATTGGAGATCACCCAATAAAGAGCAGGTGGGCGGGGGAGCGATCGACCACCCGACCCACCATACACTTGACGATCGCATTCTTACCTCTTAGCCCTGACAATACAATTTCGATGATACAATGATGACGATAATGACGATCATAATAGAAAATCAAAATACACCCAACCACCAAAAAACCAAACCAAAACGAAAAGAAAATACAACAAATTTTGTTTAAATGATAGCAGCAACTTAGGTATTCCGCTGCTTCCGTCGCTAACGCTTCCTCTACTACTTGGACCCATTGGTGTTGTTGTTTTTGTTGTCTAATCAAATTTTTTGTTTAAAACAAAATTTGTAGCATTTAATTTTTTTATTATTATTTTCATAGTATTTTTTGCTGCTTTGACTGGGCCAAGGGGCATGGGTGGGGGTGCGAGGTTGGTCTATAGTATATGAAAATCGTGTATTGCATCTTATGATAGTGATAAGTGGTAGGTGGAGTGGGGATTTACCTTAAATATGATTGACACGTTTGAATGATTGCAAATAGATTAGAAGTGATCGCACAATAATATTTATTGTAAATACTTTGTGTGTGAAATTACGGAGATCTTCAATTAAGTGATAGGGCAACCAAATACGAAGCCGAATAAAACTACAACAACGAGAGAACATCTGTTTTAAGTCGTTAGCTACGATAATCCTTTAATAAAATATTTATATATATTTACGCCTTGGGGAGAGCTTCGAAATATTGTTTAAAAATGTTTTTAAACATCTTTTAGAGGCACTTCTATAGGCGTGGATTTTTTTAAACATCTTTTAGAGGCACTTCTATAGGCGTGGATTTTTTTTAAACATCTTTTAGAGGCACTTCTATAGGCGTGGATTTTTTTAAACATCTTTTAGAGGCACTTCTATAGGCGTGGATTTTTTTAAACATCTTTTAGAGGCACTTCTATATAGGCGTGGATTTTTTAAAAATCTTTTAGGGGCACTTCAATATCTTTGCGAACTTCCGCATATGTAATTGTGTAACAGAATGACTTTGGTTTTTTTATAAATAAAAAATACCGACCCAATGTGTTTGTATGAGTTACACATGTGTCGGTAGGTGTGTGTGTGTGTGTGGCATCTGCATGTATTTATTTCTGGCACATGAAATTCAGCAAAGTAATTTCTTACACCACTAACATACGAATACCACGAATTGGGAAGTCGCACAGACAGACATACAGTCAGCCAGTCAGTGAGCCCAACCAGCCATCTGACATTCCCGCTAACAATTCTTTTGGCACGTTTGACTGTCAGCCAGAATAAATAAATGAAACACACAGCAAAACATCGAACGAAAGTGCATGGTACTATAATTATGCGATCGGTTTTTTTTTTTAATTCGATTCTCTTGTTTTCTCAGTTACTACTTCATTTTTGTTTTATTTTCTTCGGTCGTTGTTGTTTTTGTTCTGTTGTCTTGTTTCATCTTTCATTTCAAGCGATTGGTTTTTTTGTAATGGAAATTCTCAAAAGGGAAATAAAAAACCGAAAATGTGTTTCTGTTTTTTCGACTTCGTTTGTATGTGAAAATGTATGTGTGTGTTGTGATATGTGTGCAAATATATGCTGTCCGGACAACAAGTACACATGCATGTAAATTAATACATTTGCATGTAAATCTATACCCGGCCCGAAAACCGGCATTCTCTCATATTGCCTGTAAATAATTTGATGAATATGCAAAATGAGCGAAAACGTGAACGAACGTTATGTTGACACAACAAAATTGTATTTTTTTCGGGAAATATTGAATTTGAGAACATAAAAATTATGAGCAAATTTCAATTCAGCTTGGCTGAATAAAGGTTTTCAGAGGAAATCTTCAATTTCTGGGAGCTGAATTAAGTTTCCTTAGGAATTTTGCAATTCAGCCTAGCTGAATTAAGGGTTCCATAGGAAATATTCAATTTCGTCTAACTGAATTAAGGTTACCATGGAAAATATTCAATTCAGCTTGGTTGAATTAAGGTTCTCATGGGAATTCCTTAATTTAGTATAGCTGAATTTAGGTTTCCATAAGAACACTGCAATTCAGCTTGGCTAAATTAAGGTTTTCTTAGGAAATTTGCAATTCAGCCTGGCTGAATTAAGGTTTCCTGACTAAATAAATGACAGGCTTCATGACAGGCTTTCTGAATTAATATTTCTATAGTTAATCTTCCATTTAGCCTGGCTGAATTAAGGTTTCCTTGCACTTATGCTTGGCGGAATTAGGGTTTCATTAGGAAATCTGCAGTTATGCTTGGCTGAATTAAGAGTTCTTTAGGAAATCTGCAATTTAGCCTGGCTGGATTAAGATTTCCTGACTAAATTAAAGTTTACAGAGCAAATCTTCAATACAGCTAGGCTGATAAAAGTTTCAGTAGGAAATATTCTATTCAGTAAGGCTGCATTTCCTTGGGAAACCTTCAATTCAGCCTGCCCGAATTTCATAGGAAATCTTCAATTTAGTATGGCTGAATTATGTTTTCTGGAGAATATCTCTAATTTAGTCCGACTGAATTAAGATTTTCAAAGAATTGAGATTTCCATAGAAAATCTCCAATTCCGCTAAGCTGAATTACCGATTCCACAGAAACTTTTTAATTTAGGTCAGCTGAATTAAAGTTTCCTTAGGTAATTTTCAATTTAACATGGCTGAATTATGGATTTAATTCAATTCTATCTGACTGAATAAGTTTTTCTTTGTAATTCTTCCATTTAGACTGGCTAAATTAAGGTTTCCATAAGAAAAATTTAATTCTGCCTAGCTGAATTGGGGTTTCCATAGGGAATCTCCAATGTAACCTGGCTGAATTAATGTTTCAATAGGAAATATTTATTTCGGTCTGGCTGAATTAAGGTTTTCGTAGTAAATCTTGAATTCAGCATTGATAAATTAAGGTTTTTCTGGAAAATCTTCATCTAAGCCTGGCAGAATCGAGGTTTCCATAGGAAATCTTTAATATAGCCTGGCTGAATTGAGGTTTCCATAGAAAATCTTTAATTCAGAATGCCTGAATTTACGTTTCCATGGGAAATCTTCATTTCAGCCCTGGTTTCATTAGGAAGTTTTTAATTTAGGTTGGCTAAATTAATGTTTTCATAGGTAATATTCAATTTAGTCTGGCTGAATAAAGTTTTGCTTTGGAAATTTTCGATTTAGCCTTGCTGACTCTTTGGCCTATTGGAATTTAGATTTTCATAGGAAATCTTCCATTCAGCCAGGCTGAATTAAGGTTTCCATAGGAAATTTTCCCTTTAACCTGGCTGAATAAAGGTTTTCGTAAAAAATTTACAATTTACTCTGGCTGAATAAAAGTTTTCAGGAAAAATCTTCAATTCAGCCTGGCTGAATAAAGGTTTTCATGGGAAATCATCAATATAGCTTGGCTAAATTAAGGTTTCCCGGCAATTCTGCAATTCAGCCCAGCTGAATTTAGTTTTAAATGGGAAATTTTCATTTATCAAGGGTTTTATCTATTTCCCTCAGACTTTAAAGCAAATAGAAATTATTTACAACCACTGTAAGTTTTTTTTTAGCAACGAAAAACTTATATATCTCTTTAGTCTCCTAAACTTTCCGAACATGTTTGTTATTGTTGTTAGTTTTTGTTTTTTGTTGCCTTTGTACCCAGACAGAAAACAGAAACGACAAAAATATGGGATATTTGTTTATATGTACATACATATATTCCGACTGACTCTCTTCTGCGTATATTTTGTTGTTTTTTCATTTGCAGCGTCGTAATGGGGAGGTGTGTGTTTTAGCTTTGGGGTACTAGAAATAATCAACAAGTAGATAAGACCATTGGCAAAGTCACTCACCAGCCAGTGGGACCACACGACCCGCCAACTCGTTCATTTTTTCGCTGGCTTGCTTGCTTATTTACTCACTCATTCAGTTGGCTGTAACTAACTCTACACCACCAGCACAAGCACCACCACCACCATCACTAGGGACCACTGTACTCAATTGCATTACATTCAAAACATACCTACTTACATACATGATAACAAACATACTTACTCGTATGTATGTATGTTTGTTTGTAAATACTTACCCCCACTTCATAGTATAGGGGCCATTTGTTTTTTGAGGTCTCCACATCGGTCTAATCGGCAAACGCAACGTAATCACCTAAAAACATTAACTTTGGCGTTAGACTTACTCACAGACTCGGTCGGTCGGTCGCTCACCAACTCGCCAATTATTTACTCCCCACAATACACCGCCATTCATGATTTGTCTTGTGCTGCTCGTTCATTGATATTTTGTTGCTCGTTGCTGGAGGAAAGCAAAAAAAAAAAAAAAAACCGACGACAGCGTTCGCCTAAAACATGTGCCGTTGTCACATTCTCGTTACTCGTCGCCACTAGTCATCATCCGCATCATCGTGTTCGTAGCCGTTGGAGGCGGCTTTTCACCGCTTATATCATTCCGTTTTTTTTGTTGTGCTGCAGCTGGCGCCAAACTGCTGCAACTATTGTCATTTTGTGGCTCACTGACTAAATGCTTGGCTGATTTTCCACACGAACATCGTCGTTATGACACCAAAACAGACGACACAAACACAATGGCTGCTGTACTGTCTGATAGCCACTCGTGCTTATTGTTGTTGTAAATTTTATGAAGTTGTACACAAAAGTGGAAAAGAAAACAATGGGGAGCATTGGGGGTTTTTAACAAAAGTGCGGTGCAGTTTTTGCTTGCATTTGAAGTCCAATAAGAAGAAAGGCCAACGAAAGGGACTTCTATCAGCCTGAATTTAATTCAGCCTGACTGAATTATGATTTCCATAGGAAATCTAAACTTGGCATGGCTGAATTAAGTTTTCCATAGAAAATCTGTCATTCAGCATGGCTGAAATAAGGATTCTATAGGAAATCTTCAATTAGGACTGCCTAAATTAACGCTTCCATAGGAAATGTAGATCGGGTGAATTAAGTTTTCTGTAGGTAATCTTTATTTTAGCTTTTTTTTAAGATTTTTTAAACTCCTAACATCGATATGGTCATTTACATATGTGGGGGGCTATGACATGGTTTATGACTGCCAGGGGAAAAGCATTATTCTTTCTATCCTGTTACCCATTATTTTTGGGTTGAGTATAAGTTTTTGATAGCAATTTCTTTATTTTTGAAACATAATTTAGGCTATCTAATCTGTTCACAGGATAATTTCCAGGAGTTGAGTTATGGAGCTCTTGCCATTATGTTGTATTCTTTCCGCTCAGCGTGGAAGTAGGTCCTATTATAAATTTTTGTGGCATTATAGTTGTTCCGTACCTCACCTGTCATCCAGAGTATTCACCCTTCACCAAGGGGAAGAGTGTGCCTTCTGCATGCTCTCCGATTGATACAGCACTTCGGTGCTGGTGGGCGTAATTCTGCCTGTGGCTCAGCCACTGTGAGGTAGGCAGAGGTACTCACATAAATTTCTCAAGATACCGTCATCCAGGGTTATTCGAAGCGAAGTTTTTCTTGAAGAGGACAACATTCTCCCATTTACTATCATTTCCGTAAGGTTCTTGACATTCCTGTGGTTTAAGGCGGTCAAAGTTGGGCTGTCCCTTACCTTTTTTGATCTGCTTCCCAAATTGTATCTAGTTAGTCTTGGACTTATATCGGTTGCGGCGGTTACTGTAGGATTTTAAAACTAATATATTTTTTGGCCAATTCTCTTGTGAGATACTTCATTCCTGGACCTCGTCTATTAGGTTCGCTGAAGATATTGTTATACTTAATAACTACTCTCTACCTAAGCATTAGCTGCCGTTCTGTCGTTGGCGGTGTTATCGGCGTGTCGAACGGAAGATAAACTGATCCATGATTGCCGTCCTACTCCGATGGAAGTTTATGTGGATGGTCTCTATCAATTGTTGGGTATTTCTCTCCTGCTACTTTTTGTAGTTTTTTCTTTCTCTAATCCTTGCCTTCCCAAGTGTACAGTGTTGGACACGTGGAGCGCCTTACCTTTGGATAAAATCGCCATTGAAGTAAACGAACCTCTTGGGAGTTGGCCATCTTCTCCCAGACTCCCTTACTTTTGTTGATGATTATTTCTTCTTCGCTTTTTTGTGGCATGTTATATAGGTTCTCGGACTGAAAAAAACTTTTAAGTTTATAATTTATATGGATAGGTAGAGCACCTTAGCCTTAGTCTTGGCCAGGCTTGCAAAATTAAGTAAAATATCCTCTTGAGATTTGGTCATCTCCTCCTCGTATAAAATATTTGGTAATTTATATGGTTTAATCCAGATTTTCAATATACCAAGGTTCCGGTATTTGCTCGATTTGGATATTGCCTTTATTAAGTTTTTCCACAACAATCTTTGTTGTCGTCTCACTGCGATGGCGATTTATCTGGATGACCTCTATAAAGTACTCTCCATTAAACGAGAGTCTTGGGAGCAGCTCATCTTCTCATACCGCCTACCCTCAGTTGGTCAGGCTTGCCACTGAAGACCTTACAAAGCTAACCAGCATCACCTCCTTATGGGACTCCCTTTTAAAATGGTTTGTCGTTTGCACTATTCCCGTCGATCACGGCAAAGCTGAGGGTGCTAGTTTTTGTGAGGGATATTTTTTCCCGGACAGAAACACATGCCAAAATCAACTAAAATTTTTATTCTGATCAAAATTGTTCATATCTTTTGGGCTCTGCAGTGAATATTTCGAAATGCTGCAGACGGAATAACATATTTCAGACTCCAAGTGCCTTTGGACGAAATCGGTTTCAGACAATTTAGAGTTAATTAAGAAATGCCCATCCGTTTCGTTCTCCGGGCTGATGCTATAGTCTGTTGTTGGCCAGTATCGAACTGTTTGGAGTTCTATTGAGTAAGAGTTTCGATATGGTATACAGTTGTATTGCTACTGAGTTCCTAAACTAATAGAAAGAAAGGAGTCGGAATTAAATATTGCACTATGAAAAATTGGTTAATTCGATGCTTGCAGATGAACCCAATCCAAGCAAAGTTGTTCGTCGAAGAAACAGTCGAAGTAAATGGTTGCATTTTTCTTCGGTCATGTGACGATTGTTACGTTTGGTCAACGTGGAACAGTTCAATCGGAGTGGTGTTCCGTATATTGTTTGTCTGAAATTTTTAAAGAAATTCGTAAAACGAACAAGAGAAAGCTAATCATTGTGCACCATGACAATGGGAACCTTCACAAATAAGCTCAAACCAATGCCTTTTAATGGGCCAAAACATGACACAAAAAAATTGTCTTTTTATACCCTACACAACTATGTTGTCAGGGTATTATAGCTTTGTGCAGCCCCAAAAGTTTGTAACGCCGCGAAATATTGGTCCTAGACCCACCTTTAAGTATACCGATCGTCATATCTCGACTAGCTGAGTCGATCTAGACATATGTGTCCGTCCGTCTTTCTGTCCATTATAATTTGTAAACACGATACAGGCCACAGTTATGGACCAATCTTCACGAAATTTTGCATGTAGGATGGGTTCGGGCCAATGAAGACCCCTATTGTTTTTGGGAAAGATCGGTTAATATTTAGGGGATGAAATGGACCAAATACTAAATTTTTGTCGGTTTTTCTGGTCGCTTCACAGGCCGCAATAATGGCCCGAACATCGTGAAATTTTGCATGGAGAAGGGGGTCGGGCCAAAGAATAAGCATGCCTGTTTTGATAAAGATCGGTCAATATTTAGCGGGTCAAATGGACCCTGACTTTTGTGTGAAAAATGACAAAATTTGTATTCTATAGCATATATATTTACCACTGAAGGACATAGACCCGGGAAGTTGATATTATATCCAAGAGGAGTGGTTGACCTTTAAATTAAGACCAATTATATTATTGTATGTGCTCGGATGTGGGAGTTACACCTAAATATTTACAAGTATCTCCGTATTCGTATATTATTTAGTAACCCATTATCACTCTAGAGAGCGGAACTATATCGCTGATCGCTTTGAAATGTTCCATGAGGTTCCGGGTATGGTCAAGGACAACGCCTCTAAATTTCGGTGATAATAATTTGGAATGAAGTGCACCGAAAACTTAATTTTTTGTGTTATTTTCGAGTCGATCTATAGACCACAAATGAAAGCCGAACATCAATCTCCATCGGAGTGAGCAAATTGTTACTACTCCTGAATAGTATTGTGTGGTATTGAAGGTGGGATATATTGCTTCACATTTTAGTATAGTTGCCATATTAAGGTACCACCCATTGTCCAATAGAAGGAGCTCAAATAGATTTCCGAATTTTTGGAGGGAGAAAAATATTTTCGCGGAAAATTGTCAATATATAAATGATTTGAAATATCTCCTATATAACGATACGACCTCATATTTGGTACGTTGTTGATCCGTTGCGTATTTTAAAATCACAAGTTGATATTTGATACTTCTTCGTGATAAAAGAAATTCTCCGAAACCAAAATCAGCAAGTACGGCTATAAACGGCTTGAAAAATTTTATCGATTAAGGTCCATTAAAGGCTTCCGTGAATTTAAACACTTGCGGTCATTACCCCAATACATCTGGGAGATTCCTTGAATTTTGAGAGTTATCTGATTCACCTTTATATTTTTGTACAAGCGAAAAAGAATAACATTACTATTAAAGTCTCAACCTGTCAATATGGTATCAGAATTTGGCGGATTACTCTGCAAAGTGTAACTTTCACTTAGCCAAAAACTAATCCCACACACAAAAACCAAACAAATATGGTATAGCTGATGATGGCTCAGACAACCTTCACATTTTCTTCCAATGAATTTTCCTTTTACTTTTCTATTTCTGCTCTTTAAATGTTTGCTCCAAGGAAAAACTTTTCTTTGTAGTTCTCCATTTCTTTTTCTTTTTTTTCAACCAAATGCATTTGTCTGCTGCTTCTTTTTTGTGTGTTGCTATGTGTGTGTGTTTGTTTTTAGCGAAACGAAAAGAAAAATGTGGACGTGGGAGTTCTTTCACTATGGGGATATCCCATTTTTTCGTGTGTAAGTCATCGGGAAAAATGAAAACAAGAAAAAAAGTGAACAGCATTCCAAGTGGAATGAATTTGAATGTCATTTCTATTTATGTACTAAACCCCACAATCTGCATCATCATCATCGGCATCGCCGCCGTCGTCATCATCAGCAGCCTGACTCAACCCAACGTAAATATAGCGGCGGGTGATGGAAATTTTAAATACGCACCACACAATGGGTTGCTTCTTCTTCGTTTTTTTAGGAGGGCGAACAAAATTGCAAGCGAAAATATACCACCTCCGCTACTCCTCCCTCGGCAATAAAAAAAGATTGGCGGGGCAAGATATTTAACTGATGGCATGCTAAGTGGGATGGCAATAAAAAAATCGACTGTAAGTGTATTTTTTGAACATATCCTTCTTCTTCTTATTCGTCTTCGATTTGGGTTAAAAGCATTTTCAATTGGAAAAATGTCTTTACACAGTCACGTAAATATGTATGTATGTTTGTAGAAAAAGTTATAGAAAACTACGTTAAATGCTACCCGCGAGAAGGGAGGTTCGGAATTGTGAAGTATTTTAAAAAATGCCGACAGCAGCCATTTAACACTTTCAAGAGGCATCTCCAGTTTGAGAACCGTTGTAAATGTTGTCCGTTAGCGCGAAGTGCCACAGTCACTGCAGTGACTATGGTGATGACCAGCCAGCTAACCAACCAACCAGGGCAACAACTATATCAGAACAGTATTAGATAGTTGAATAACAAAATAACTTACATACAGATATATACAACGGAAAAAGGGATAGATGGAAAATAATAAAAACAAGAGATAGCAGTACAAAATAGAATAAAAAAAAACACAAACTTCAAGTCAATGGCAGAAACAAAAAATACTTGAGATAAAAATTATCTAGGCAAATACAATTGAAAGCACAGAGTAGTTTAGTAATGGCATGGTTTGTTGTGGTCGGTACCCCCCCCCCCCCCCACAATAGGGGTGTGTATAAAAATGGGAACTACGTGTATTCTAGAAATGTCATAGAAGTGTATAAAATACAGAAATCTTTATGCAGGGGCGCGACGGGGCCCATACCTACTTACACTTCAAAAACTCTCAATGTAATCTCCGTCCTGTGTGACTATCCTAAAAAACGTTTAAAAATAATTTTTAAGGACCTTTAATACGCCTTGATTTTTTAAAGAATATTTTTTGAGGTCTTAACAAGGTGTAGATCTAAAAAATATATTTTTTGAGAACTTTAGCTTGGCGTAGATTTTTTAAAGAATATTTATAGAGGACCTTAGCAAGGTGTAGAGTTTTTAAAGAATATTTTTAGAGAACCTTAATAAGGTGTAGATTGTTTAAAGAATATTTTTAGAGGATCTGTGCAAGGCCCTCTAGAATATTTTGAGAGGACCTTAGCAAGGCGTAGATTTTTTAAAGAATATTTTTAGAGGACCTTATAAAGGCGTAGATTTTTTAAAGAATATTTTTTGAGGTCCTTTACAACACATCGATTTTTTAAAGAATATTTTTTGAAGTCCTTTACAAGGTATCGATTTTTTAAAGGATATTTTTAGAGGACCTTAGCAAGGCGTCGATTTTTTAAAGAATATTTTTTTGAAGTCTTTACAAGACATCGATTTTTTTAAGAATATTTTTAGAGGACCTTAGCAAGGCATATATTTTTTAATGACTATTTTTGAGGTCCTTTAAAGGGCGTAGATTTTTCAAAGAATATTTTTTGAGGTCCTTTACAAGGCGTAGAATTTTAAAGAATATTTTTTAAGGTCCTATACAAGGCGTAGATTTTTTAAGGAATATTTTTAATGGATCTTAGCCAGGCGTAGATTTTTTAAAGAATATTTTTAATGGATCTTAGCCAGGCGTAGATTTTTCAAGTTATATTTTTAATGGATCTTAGCCAGGAGTAGATTTTTCAAGGAATATTTTTAATGGCTCTTAGCCAGGCGTAGATTTTTTAAAGAATATTTTTTTGATGTCCTTTACAGGGCGGCGATTTTTTAAAGAATATTTTTTGATGTCCTTTACAGGGCGTCGATTTGTTAAAAAATATTTTTAGAGGACCTTTGAAAGGCGTAGATTTGTTGAAGAATATTTTTAGAGGACCTTTGAAAGGCGTAGATTTGTTAAAAAATATTTTTAGAGGACCTTTGCAAGGCGTAGATTTGTTAAAAAATATTTTTAGAGGACCTTTGCAAGGCGTAGATTTGTTAAATAATATTTTTAGAGGACCTTTTTTTTAAAGATTAGTCATATATGTTAAAGGTCTAAGGGTTATTTTGCTTTGATATATTGAATGGCGGATTAAAGGTAATAGTGATGCCTGGAAGCTTAATTTCATTATTACCATTTATCGAAACCCGTTACAGATTTCTAGCACCTCCTGGAAATTTCTTTGGATTTTTTCTATTTTTTATAAATTATTTAATTTTATTTAACAATACAAAAATTAATGTATTCCCATGTTAAATAATTTCTTATTATTGTTTACACTTTTGGTTCATTAATTATTTCCAATTATCTTAAAGAATCCCCCCTGTCTACGAAATGTAGAAATAACAAAACTGAAATGAATGTCCATTGAACTCCAGGGATCGGAAGGAATGAGGCCATAATGTTATCAATGATTTGCAACCAACAAAGCTAAAATAAAAAAATAACAAAAACACATAAACAAATAATTTTTGCAAAATAATTAACAACAACAAATACAAAATTTTATTAAGCACACAAAAAAATTAAAATGAAATGTTCAAGGTCATCATAAACCGCAATTAAACTTAACCTATTTTTTTTTTGACTAACACATCAAACAGGGTTTTGTTAGTGTTGTCGGTTTTGCTTTTTAATTTATTTTATATATTTTTTGAAGAGGTGTTTCTTGTTTTATTTTGCCTTAGTAGATTAATAAAGATTTGTTGTGTGTTTACGTTTTATGTTGTTTCCAATCACCAGTAAAACCGGACTTTTTTCACTGAAAGAAACCGAAAAAAAATCTTCTAATGCCGACCTACCCTTATGTGCGCAGTTGTTTGGCGGTAAGAAACTAAACACTACAGAACAAAAAAAAAATTAATAATGAAAGATATTAGATTTGTTTTTTATTCTGCCTTTCATCTAATTGAAATTGTGAAAAATTTCCATTCACAAAAGAAACAAATTCACACACTTACTAAACCGCTCAACGAGATATAGATAGCTAGATAGACCGACAGAGAGGCTAACAGATAGAAGTCAGATTGATTGAGTGGAGGACTGAGTGAGCGCATGTGTTTCAAAAGCGTGTTAATCTATTTAATTCTTAGTATTTAATTTGCAGCCACCTTATGGCGTGTCATGACATTATCAATATATTTTGATTTTGTTGTTGTTTTTTTAATCTTTTCTTTGGACTTTCAGAAAGATTTTCGGGACAGTGGTCTGCATAAAGTCATACTGGTCTATATGAAGATCTATGGGTCTTTGGTCTCTATACAGCCAAATTGGTCTATATAAAGCCTACGGTGTCCATACAGCCCAATTGGTCTATATAAAGACCTATGGTCTCTATACAGCCCAATTGGTCTATATAAAGACCTATGGTCTCTATACAGCCCAATTGGTCTGTATAAAAACCTGTGGGGTCTCTATACAGCCCAATTGGTCAGTATAAAGACCTGTTGGGCCTATATACAGCCCAATTGGTCTGTATAAAGACCTGTTGGGTCTCTATACAGCCCAATTTGTCTGTATAAAGTCCATACAGCCCAATTGGTCTATATAAAGACCTATGGTCTCTATACAGCCCAATTGGTCTATATAAAGACCTATGGTCTCTATACAGCCCAATTGGTCTATATAAAGACCTATGGTCTCTATACAGCCCAATTGGTCTATATAAAGACCTATGGTCTCTATACAGCCCAATTGGTCTATATAAAGACCTATGGTCTCTATACAGCCCAATTGGTCTATATAAAGACCTATGGTCTCTATACAGCCCAATTGGTCTATATAGAGACCTATGGTCTCTATACAGCCCAATTGGTCTATATAGAGACCTATGGTCTCTATACAGCCCAATTGGTCTATATAAAGACCTATGGTCTCTATACAGCCCAATTGGTCTATATAAAGACCTATGGTCTCTATACAGCCCAATTGGTCTATATAAAGACCTATGGTCTCTATACAGCCCAATTGGTCTATATAAAGACCTATGGTCTCTATACAGCCCAATTGGTCTATGGTCTCTATACAACACAATTGGTCCTATGGTCTCTATACCGACCAATTGTCTATAAAAAGATCTATGTTCTCTATATAGACCAGTTGGTCTATATTTATAATCAAAGTCAGAAAAAATATTTAACATTTAATGTTTAATAAATTACCTGCAGACATATCACGTGGAAGGCATTAGCGTCACAGAACACATGGCATCGCATCACACACACACATATACAAACACATGCAAAATCAATTATATTAATTACAATATGCCATAGATATATGTGTATGTGTCGGAATATGCTATTACAGATCATCAGCATATTGTCTGAACGATAATTACAATAAATTTAATTAAATTTGAGCATTTAAGCTGAACGGCGCACACAGATAAACACACAACATGATGGCAGACTGCAGAACCAAAAAAAAAAAGAAAAATTATGCATTGGGCGATGACAATTATGCATGCAAAGCAAATAAAATTTATTTCGACATTATATATAAAATTATTTGTATTATATGTCTGACTGTGATTTTTTTTTGTAAATACTGAGAACAGGATGGCATTTTTGTAACGGAAATTAAAAACATATTGCTGTGGGAATTATCGCCAATTATACGTTTCAACAATGATCAGGATTGTGTCGTAGGAATGTCGACAATTGTAATTACGTTTTATATATAAAAAATAATTAAATACAAAAAAAGAACTTAATTGTATGAAAAATAGGCGAAGGGGTGTATTATTTATAGAATGCCTCTTAATAGGTATTTCATATAGAAAAGGCATCCACAGGGGGTCTCCAATTTATAGATCAGTAGAAGGCGATTCAGAGGGCTTATTATTTATATCAGATCTCTCAGAGAGTCGCAACTTGGGGGGGGCGACCACTTAATGGACAAACCGCTCATTTACTGCAAGACCGGCATAAATAAAAAAAGTCCTATTTTGAAGAAAATGCGTTTAAAGTATTGAACTGACTCACACCTTCTAGAGCTTCTCAAGCAGGGGGTGTAAATGATATTCATATGCATTTTTAAACAACATGAAATCTGATTTTGGAAAGAATTCAGCATCCTTAACTCCAAAATTACGACTTTTTGATTTATGCTGGTCTTGCAGCAAATGAGCGATATATAATTTCTTAATATAATACCGCGCAGATGATCATCAGAGGTTCATGAATTTATCATTAAAGAAATATTCATATTTATAAACCACTGAGTGGAGTTGTGTATTCGGACGTAGTCTACCATAAGGTACCTTACACAACTGCCACTTAACTCTATACAACTTCTCAGAAAGTCTTCGATTTACAGCCAAATACTTCACAGAGTTACATTCGCTAGTTATATTTTTTATAGATGAGGGTCTCTTGATTATAGAAAACTTCTAAGAGGGATATTTCATGATAGAAGACCTTCTCAAAAGGTTATCAATTTATTTGAAAAAGACCTCTCCGATATTCTCAGAGGTGTTTCTTAAAGGTCTCTCAGAAGATTTTGAATTGGTATCCCACCTCTCAAAAGGTCTTTGATTTATAGGTAAATATTTAACATATTTTCTTTCGAAAGTTCTGCTCCTTATAGGTCCATTGTTTATAGAAAACTTCTATGAGGGAATACTTTTAATAACACATAAGACATTCTCAAAAGGTTATAAATATATTTTTAAGATGCTTCGGAAATCCACTCACAGGGGTTTCTTTTCCTAAAAGACCTCGCAGAAACTTCTTCCATTAAAAGAATTATGCAGAAATGTTTCCAATAGACGACTTCTTAGAAGATTTGTTATTCTATTTAAAACTGGAATTTCAGGATCTTCTATCTACGGATCTGTTTTAATATAGCTTTCAGTAGTTCTCCTATTTATAGAAGACATATCAGATGATATTTTACTAATAAAAGACGTTTCAGAGGGTCTGATGCCTTCCTTTACAATTTGCGTTGATTATACACGATTTTTATCAGGTTCAGTCCCCAACGGGCTATAAAACCGGAACCGGTATTCATAGACAGAATTACCACAAAGTACCCAATTATCGGGTTTAAGACAAATGTGAATTCACATTTGGTAGAATATCTACGTACCAAAAATGATCAACATCGACCCAAATTTCGAAGTAGAACTAATATACCCTGCATTATTCGGTATATTGGACATGTTTATAAACTGAATTGCCTCTGAGTTGGTATTTTAGATACTCAGTGGGTGTCAAGAACATTTGACTGTAATTTTGCATTTCAGGATCTTAGTGGGTACCTATAATTCAATAGTTTTTTGCTCCCCGTGGTCTATTTTATAGACCTATATTGCAATTTTTCCTTAGAATTCTTGATTAACGTTATTTTATGGGTGTCGGAGAATTTTTGTTTAAAAAGTTCAAATTCCCGAAATAATTTTTTTTATTTCCAATCGAAATTTAAATAACATTTTTCGTTTTTATTGTATGACTTCCGAGTCATTAGACAACAACTTAATTCCCATGACTATCTCCTTTCAAAACAAAATGTAAACCCTACCTCTCAATCATCTAACACACTCCAAAAAATATTTGTTTGTAAACATCAAAATCAATTTAAATTGTTTAAATAATAGTAGCAAACATTTGTTTGATCAATTATGCATATTATTCACACGTGTCTTCTAAAACAAATGATAGAGCCGTTGTGATCTTTAATTTATTTGGGTTTCATTCAAATTTGTGTTGATTTTTGTATTTTTTGTTGTTTTTCTTTTGTTTCTCCCATTTCATTTGTCTTTATCTATCATGCTGTATACACTTCATTGTGCTTCACATACAAAACAACGAACGTAATGGTTGTAGTTGTTTTTTGATTTTGCATAATTAAATTAATTCATACCTACAGAGAAGATATGTGTTTCATTTGTTTTGTTTTTTGCTTTGCTTTCTTTTTATTCGTTGTTTGGGGTTCTTGTTTTCATTTCGATTATGAGATCGAGCATTTCATTTTGTTATTTTCTTTTGTTGTTTTTATAATTTTTATGATTAAAATTTTGATATAGTTTCTATTCCAAGATTTATAGTCTTAATTTCCGTTTTTATATCCAATTCCCAATAAAATAAATCATTTTATAGTTTCAAATTCATTCATTTGTTTACAATAGCCTTTGGAGCCACTGTCCACAGTAACATTGTCGTTTTTAATACTCTTTGACCAAAGCAAAATATAAACAAAAGTCAAATACTATAAACATAACAACAACAACAGCAACGAGCAACAGATAACTGAGAATAACGGCATGCGATCATTTATGTCAGTGTTGTTGTTGCTACATAATTCTCAGAGCCACATACTCTTATGCTCACATTCAACACATAAGTAGTGGTAATATACTCTCCCGTCTTTACCAAACAACGACAGGTATCAGATACATAGAGAGCGACATTAACACAGTGTAATGGGGAGTACCGCTAATCTGTTACTCTCTCTCTCTCACTCTTGCATGGGTGCTATCATTTGTTGTTTTGCAAAGCAACGAGTAACTCTATTGTTTTGATATGGCTCGTTATGCCGTTATCTCTCATACTCTCTTGATGATAGATGCAAAGTGTGTTTATTACACACATACATGTATACACAGCCTATTTTGTTGGCTATTCATTCATAACAACATTTTATTCTGAGAGAACATAATACACTCATTGTTAGTATTGAGAGTGTATGATTACTCACTCAGTGTTCTAAATTTGCATTTTTTTATTCTGATGAGAACCATTGGCTAGCCCCAAAGAATACAAGAAATGCAAACAAAATGAAATAAAAAAATACAATATATATAGACAGACAGCAGACCAGACAAGAAATACAGAAATAAAAGAAAACATACACACTTACTCACACACCAAATAGACATACAAATCATTAGTTGGTTGAACTTAAAAACTTAGCCAGCCGCAGTGCAATGTAGTACGAACTCAATAACAGAAATGAAAACAAAAAAATAATAATAAAAAGCGAAAATAAACAAGAAATTAAAAACAAAAACAATATTTTTTGTATTGAAAATAAAAAAAAAGATTAACCACAATTTTTCGTAATCTTTGTGAAAAAGGTGACAACTCACAATTGTTGCAACAACACATTTTTTTGTTTTGTTTTTTATTGTTGTTGTTTTTGATTTTTTATTATTAAAAACACATGTTCTTTTTAAATTTAATGAGATTTTTATAGACAACAGAATATTTTTGAGGGGGAAATATTTTCTATTGAGATCTAGGAACAAGATATATTCACGGTGCGATGCATAAACAGTTTGTCGAGCTCAAAAGTATAGCCTTTTTGGTGAGAAAATGCGGCTAAAACCCGAAAATTGGGCGGGTACTTTAGGATATGACAAAGCATGTACCTATAATGACCATTTTCTGAGCAATGCGCCTCCAAAAACTCTGTAAACCAAATTACAGCCCTTTCAATTGGAAAATGCTCACAAAAACTTAAAAATACAGAAAAATGGACGGTACAGATATATTTTTTTGAAAAAATAATTTTTCGGGGTCAAATCCATATTCGGTTAAAAAAATTAAGTAAGAATTGAGTTGAACCCATATCTTTATTTGGACGAATTAGTCTTCGAAAGTTCCAATAACGCTATGTAATAACCTATCTGATGTGACTTTCTTTTTGAAAATGATCTATGGAAATTGTTTCGTACTACTTACGTATACATACCACCATGAACAAAAAAATTAATACTGGAAAATTATAAATTTTATTTAATTCCAGGTATTGCAGGTAGAAGATTTTCAAGCAAAATGTTTAAGATTTTTCTAGACTTTTTTATACTCATTTAATGTATAGGCCATCTTCGAGTCCTCCAAGGTTAGGTCAAAGTTTATAAAAATTGAAAGAGAAAGAGAGCTTGATCTTTTCAAGCAATACCATCTTTGAGTTATCGATCAACTTTGATTCACCCCGTGCAACCTCTCTGCTATTTCATTCCCTTAATTTTTGAACTGCTCTCTGTGACTATAGATATATAATCACGGGTCCTAAGTCACTAACTCAGAATTATTTAAATTATTCGTCTAGAATTTTAAAATTTTGTTGGTGGCCGCTTTCACTGGCCGTCTATACGCTCGTAATGCTACTTTTTCCACACCTGATTCCCAATTGAATTTGTTTTCCCCTTATTACTAAAATCTGTTTACGCAGCCAACTGCCTGTTGGCCCAGGTTACTCGAATCGGGGATACTACAATTAACTTGTATTAATCAATCCCAGCCTCACGGTAGTCAGGAGAAAATAACACTGAGATAATTGAAGCTTATTTACTGCCTTAATATTACTTTGATCTCCTTAAACAGAATGATCCTACCGAACTGCATACCCACGTTTTTTATTTAAGGACCTACTTAAACGAAGATAAAAACGTAATTACTTAATAGGCTATTGAGATCGTATACGTAACGTCAACATACATACGCTCCCATATACACATATGCGACAATTCAGAATAAAATATATAGAGATATAAACATTATTTTATTTAATTCTGTTTCTAATCTAAAATCATAGAAATATTTAACAAAATTTGCTTTATCCTTTATGTGAGATTAATATGCCATTTATCTATTATGTATGCCCTACACAACTATGCTGTCAGGGTATTATAGCTTTGTGCAGCCTCAAAAGTTTGTAACGCCGCGAAATATTGTTCCTAGACCCACCTTTAAGTATACCGACCGTCATACCTCGACTAGCTGAGTCGATCTAGACATGTGTGTCCGTCCGTCTGTCCATTATAATTTGTAAACACGATACAGGCCACAGTTATGGACCAATCTTCACGAATTTTTGCATGTAGGATGGGTTCAGGCCAATGAAGACCCCTATTGTTTTTGGGAAAGATCGGTTAATATTTAGGGGATGAAATGGACCAAATACTAAATTTTTGTTGGTTTTTCTGGTCGTTCCAGAGGCCGCAATAATGGCCCAAGCATCGTGAAATTTTGCATGGCGAAGCGGATCGGGCCAAAGAATAAGCATGCCTGTTTTTATAAAGATCGGTCAATATTTAGCGGGTCAAATGGACCCTGACTTTTGTTCGGAAAATGACAAAATTTGTATTCTATGGCGTATATATTTACTCCTGAAGGACATAGACCCCTGAAGTTGATAGTATATCCAAGAGGAGTGGTTTACCTTTACATTGATACCAATTGCATTTTCGTGTGTACTCGGATGTGGGAGTTACATTTAAATATTTACAGGTCCTTACGTATTCATATATTATTTAGTAACGCATTACCACACTAAAAGGCGGAAATATATCGCGGATCGCTTTGAAATTTTCCATGGGGATCCAGGCATGGTCATGAACAATGCCTATAATTTTCGGTGATGATCAGATGATAATATTTGGATGAAGTGAACCGAAAACTTAATTTGTGGTGTTTTTTATGAGTCGATTTATAGGCCACTATTGAAAGCCGGACATCACAACACAACCCACGGTGAAGGGGATCTGGACAAGTAATTAGAAGAACTGTACTGAATATTAGTAATATTTGTAGATGTCTAGTTGGTCAAGGGGGAACAAATATCGCTAAATATTGCCCAAGCTCAGAATATTTAAATATTCGAACCATAGAAAATTAGATTTTCGTGGAAGTTGTGTAGGGTATCATATGGTCGGTCCGTCCGACTTTACTGCTCCGCTCACTGGTTACTTTTTACACTTACTTATTAAGGACCTAATTAAAGGAATACTTAAAACGTAATAGTTTAATAGGTCATTGATGATGGTGCATACTTAAAGTCAACACGTATACGCCATACATGTATATACATCTATGCGACTGTATTTATGATGACGTTTCTATTATTCAAATCTATTTCTTTTTCCCCAAACTAATATATTAGTTTGGGGAAAAAGAAATCCATTATGAAAATGTTGATGAAATCGGAGAAATTCTCGAAGTTGGCAGGCATGTTAGCAGTCGTAACATCGCTCAGGAGCTAAAAATCGACAATATCGATATTTGGGTGTCAATTAACCAATTAACAGAAAAAATAGGAAGGATCGAATTTCCATCTGCGAAGACTTGGATGGTGGCTGGAGATGAGAAATGAATAACATACGATAACCCTGTGCGTAAATAATCGTGGTCGAAGAGCGGTGGCCAAACCAGTACTAACGGCCAGTAAAGTTCTGCTATGCAATTGGAGGGACTGGAAGAGGATTATTTACTATGAGTCGCTTCCATATGGCCAAATGTTGAGTAGATTGGATACAGACGAACCTCTGTCTTGTCTTTAAAGACTGACAGACATTTCAGCACGTCTATAACGATATAATGGCACTTAGTAAACGTCTACGCAGACTTGCTCTCTTGTTTTGCGTATTTTCACTATCAGGAGCCTAGCAAAGCTTTACGAGAGTATATAAAGTAAAATACCGGAAAACAACTAAGGAAAGAAGGGTGTTCTCGCTATTCAACACGATGTCGGAGTATTTTTAGTCAAAATCTATTAATTTTTAATAAATTATTTGACTTTTAGAAACATCTGCTTGGAATCCTTTCGAATTACTTCAAACCTTTCTGAATGTTATTGTAACCCGTTAAAATGATACCACATTTTTATTTAAATTTCTTTTTAAGCACCTCGAAAATACAATTGAGCTGGTTCTATACTTAACGTCAATACGCATACGCTTTAAATGAGATCAGTGTACTATTTAAGTTTTGTGAATACTTATAATGGCCCCCAAAAGTTTTGCCACAAAATTTGATTTGAGCACACGCTTTTTAAGAACCTATTTAAATTAATACAACAGTAGTAATTACTTAATAGGTCCATAAGGTCGCATACTTAACCTCAGCACGTATACGCACCCAATTACATATACCTATGCCAGAACTCTTCATGACATTTTGTGGATGTATACTCAACGGCAACAAGTATACGCAACCTTTCCCTATAATATTTTATTATCGACTGTTTTATTCAACCTTTTTCTTTCCAAATTATAATTACAAACAATAATGATAATTTTTCTAACAATTTCCTTTATCGTTTTATGTGACACTAATATACCCATTATCTTCTAACAAAAATTTAATATATTTTTTTTATATTCCTCTTCCAAAACTAACCTAACAAAAATATATATTGTTGTTTATATTATTTTACCGCATTTTACTGGATAAGGTGTGAATAACATGCAATGCTGACAGATTGTCAATTTTAGTCAAAACGTTAAACAACGGACGTCAATAAATCTATTGGGAAGAAAACAAAACAAAAATACGAAACAACAGAAACGTATTGAGAATGGTTAGTTCGTTCGCTAACGGTTGCTGGTGGTGCTGCTGCTGTTTGTCGTGTAAGTCAATCACTGTTACGGTTGGCTGAACAATAACAATTAAAAAATCGGCTATAATTAGCTATGAAATAATATCGAATTGATTGAGTACAGATATACTTGGAAATGATTTGTAAGAGATGGAAGGGAAGTAGTGGCGGAGCAAGGGAATTTTCTCTCTCTTATTTTTGAGGGGAAACTAGATTTGATGGTGATTTTCTATTATCACGCCATTATAGTATTTCACATATTTCGGTTGCTACTGTTTTTTTCTTTTTCGTTTTTGTTTTCTTCTAATTTTTTTGTTAACATTAAACCTCTAAATTTGCGTGTACGTCTCAGGGTGTGTTTGTGCGCTCGTGTGTGATGTTTCACCTTAAATGACAGCACTTCGCGTGTGCGAAATATCTACAGCAACCATCATACTTATTACGTCTAGATGTTAATTGATTTTTATCAAATCTAAATACATTTATTATTAAATGCTATAACAACTTTTTTTGTCGACATAAATTTTGGTTATATTTGCTCTTGTTTTGCATGGTGGTATTGTAATGTGAGAAATGAAAAAAAAGTGAGGGCTCGTGATTTGAAATGTTTTGTAAATACTGCTTTTTGGAGGGAAAATGTGCTTTGGAAGAAATAAATAAAAATGTGATACCATTTTAATTGGTAACAATAACATTCAGAATGGGTTGAAGTAATTCGAAAGAAAGGGCGTATAAGTAACGACAATAGTTATACGCTCCATAGACTGTGGTTACTGTTAATCGAATAATTTATCAAAAATTTAGAACTTCTGTCTTAATTACATACAAAAATCGAAGAATAGGTTATGCCCTAAACTCTATTTGTAAATCTCCGTGGATGACCTAAATTCTATGGGATTTTTATACACGAAAAGGAAACTAGGAAATTTTCAAAGTCGAGATGTATATCTGCTTATAAACAAATTAATTAAACAGCTTCAGCATTTCAAAATTGTTACAATTAAATCCGAAGAAAGATCTGAAGTCATTTGACATACATTTCTTTGTAAATAAATTAATTTCTGCTTTGTTGGTGGTGGTGAATGAGTAACGTCAACACTTATACGTTCCATAGCACATGCTTCTGGAATTTCATGTATTTATTAAAAATGAATAGATTTTTAATAAAAATACTCCGATATTATGTTGAAAAACGATTTTCTTACTTAACATTCATATACTGTCGTAAAGCTTTGTAGGAATCTAAGTTAGCAAATATCTGCAAAAAAGAAACCAAGTCTCCGTAGACGTAGTCTAAGGTCCAGGAAAAGGTTTTAGACGAGCTGAGGTGTTAGAGAGTTTTTAAAGACAAGGTGAAGGCTCTTCTGTATCCCAGTGCAGGAAGGTTACAACCTGCATGGGCTGCAGACTGTGTCGTGTGATACTATGTGGACATCTGGGAAAGTTTAAAGTATTGGGTCATAAATTCGAGCCCAATAGAAAATGAGGCGATTGCACCATTCTGATCTTAGCTGTGCTAACACTACTCATGTGCGCTAGAAAGCTGATACTCCTCGGCTGTTGTGGGTGGTCTATTGGTCAACTGCATCTAAATAAATCTAAATGCTAAATATGATCAAACATTGCATCTACTATGATAGGGTAACGTGTGAGCGGAATATGTTTTTGTTGGTGGCATTTTCATATTCTTCAAATTGAAGAACCCCACATATATATCATTCATAATGAAACCCGAAGCCATAATTGTGCATTCATCCGCGATCATTATGCCATGATGTGGTTATGGAGGTTAAGATTGAACAGTTCCGGAGATATTCACTTGACCTGGGGACATATCTTCCATTTCATGATTTCTTGTCTATCTTCTCGCATAGCTTGTCATGATTGTGGATATCGAAGTCTTTTAATCGTCAAGAGCCTCCATAACTGTTTGATTTCGATGTTTGTTCTGCCAATTATCAGGAGTTTTTTTTTTTTTGTAGACGAGCTGTATGTCAGGAAGTCTGAAGACTAAAGTGTCTTTATAGACCCTATAGAAGAGGGCAGGACCTGGTAGTTTTTTATGGACGATCTGAATGCCAGCTAGTTGAGATGAACATACGATCTTAAGACGCATTGAAGTGGCAAGGAGTTTTTATAGACCAATTAAAGTATCATGGAATATTTTTTTAAATGGTGAAGAGCAAGGTGAAGAAAAGAAGGACATATACTCTCGTAAGAATATTTGTTGTTCGCTACAGAAGAAATGGAGGCGTCTTTTTGGTGATATTTATAGACCCGATTTTGGTCAGTGAGTCTCTATAAGAGAGAGTTTGTATAGATGATCTGAGGTATAAGGGAGTCTTACTAGACAAGCAGAATGCCTCGGAGTATTTTTATAAACGAACTAAAGTTTCAAGGGAGGTTTATAGAGTTGCGGGAGGATCAAGGAGTATTTTTAGACAACTTGAAGGGCATATTAGAGACAAACATGAGAACAAGGGGTCTTTACGTACGAATAGAAGACACCGAGGCCTTCATAGACGTCCTGGTGATTAAGGAGACTCTATAACACCGAGATTTATAAAGGTGATACGAATAAGAGAGTTCTACTTAACGCTGGGGGTATTTATAGACCAACTGAAGTGTCATGAATCTTTCCTGGCAACCTGAAGTATCACAAAAGATTTTCGATAAAACTTGAAGGGCAAGATGGCAATCTGACGGCAGTCTTCCAGCTCAACTGATCATAGGATAGTCTCTATGCTCAGTTGAGCAGGCAGACTCCAGATAAAGGCAAAAAAAAAAAAAAAACTGTAAACAAAAACTACTGAAATGTTGGGGATAATTTATATCGTGTCAAAGTGACGATATAGACGAAACAAATTGAATAAGCGATGGTTCTCAAAAACTTTTGACAACACCAAAAATTTTAAATATTTAGCCTACTTTGCAAGCTGCGTATAAGTTACGACAATACGTATACGGTCTGTATCACAACTTATAGAAGAGCAGTGTTGTCAAGGGGATTTAATAGCCAAACCAAATCAATAAAAGTCTGAAAGTTGTAACACAACTTATAGTTTTCAACAAAACTCGGAACGTTTTGAAATCACTAAGATTTTAAGCCTTTAATATGTTTTGTATGCTGCGTATAAGGAAAGGAAAGTTTTGAAATCATCAATATTTTGTACATTTAGTATTTTGTGTATGTTAGGTATAAGTAACGACAATACGTATACGCTCTCAAACACTACAGAGAGATTTGGCAGACCCAAATGAGGTTCTGAACCATTTTTTTTTAAATTACCAATAATTGTAGGCATCTAAAATTTAATTTAAATTCAATCTCTGATTTGCATCCGGCATATACATAACGTCAATACGTATACGCTTGTAACAAAACTTCCAGAAGGGCGGAAGTGTCAGGGTGAATTCATAGGCGAACCAAATTGAGTAAGCTGTACATTCAGGTGTTCAATCAAATTGCATTTTTTTTTTTTTAAATTACCAAAATTTTAAATTTATATAATAATTTAATTTAAACTGAGGTTCTTTTTGAGTTTCACAAATTGAATTAAAATTCAGTGTTTGATATTTTAGCGACATATACGTAACGTTAAAACGTATATGGTTTTTGAAATTACCAACAATTATATACATTTTAAATTTAATTAAAATCCAATTTTTTGCTTTGTAAAATGCCAGTATTTAAAGATTTTTTCCTGTATATATCTTAATACAGATATTTTCATTAATTATGTATATAATTTTATTTTCCACCCTCAAAATCTTGACCTCAATTCACATTAGATAAAATTGACAATTATTAATGATACGATCATCGCCGTCATCATCATCATGGAGGGCACAAATAATGAGCATGCTGTTAAATTTCTTTTTGTTCTCTATACAAATTGCAAAATAATTATGCTTACGGTTCAATAACCCACATTTAACCTTGTTAGTTTGTTTTTTTTTTTTTTTGCACAAACTAATCTGAACGGGGACCTTGGCCGCTACTGTATTCAATGATACATTAAATATATAATTATGATTGACACAAATAGAGCAACGAACTATTTCTAAGATAGATGAACAATGAATATTTTTGCGATAACAACTGTTCTCAAATTTCTTTCGTGAAACACACACACAATAATTATTGTTTAGCATAAAGAGAATGAAAATGTTAATGAACCTCCTCCTTCAGAATGTGAATATTTTGTGGTCATGGAAATGAAAAATGCATCATTGTCATTTTGTGCGGTATGAGTGAAGTGACATTGTATTTTTATTTTTTGGTATTGAGTGTTTTGGTTATTTTGCAAATTCTGAAATTGGACAATGAACTATTGAGAATTTGTTGGCGGAAAAAATATTTTTGAATTTATATTTATAAAAAAACTGTCTGACAATTTTGCAAATATTTTTTATTTTTTTTTTATGTGGAGAATATTGGTACAATAGTAGCTCCTCCAAGGTGGCGTATACGTATGGACGGCAATTATACGTCATTATGAGCAATTTGTCCTTAATTTTCCTTTTATTGGGAAGACAATGGACAATTTTCTTGTGATTCTGGGCATTGTATCAGTATAATTTAACGATGAGATTGAGGCATCCTGGGATATTTTTTTCCAATAAATATTATATAACAAATGAATATCTGGTCGGAAAGAAGGTCTGTTCTTGTTGGATCCCTGGCAAAGAAAGATATTTTAAGCGTATTTTGTTATTTGCGAAATCGAAAAATTAAATATTGAAATGTTCTTGGCTGAAAATATTATTTTTGAATTTATGTTTTCGAAAGTTGATGGAAAATTTTGCAAAAAATTTGGCCATTATACGTCATTATGAGAAAATGTATTAAGATAAAATTATCTTTAATTTTCGTTGGCAAGGCATTAGGAAATTTCCTTGAGATTCTGGAGAATTATCATTATAATTTAACCGTGAGATAGGGAAATTCTTGGGCATTTTTTCCTCCAGAAAAATTATATATTTTATGAACATCTGACCGTAAAATCGAAACGAAATTGAAATCGGTTGAGTGGGTCTATGAAGTTACACATCAAATAGCGGCCTGTTCTTTTGGTAAAAGTCCTGTGGTACTTCCCAATTTATTTGTCAGAAGTCTTCGGAGAAATTCAAAAAAAAAAAAAAAAAAAAAAAAAATTTACGAACATCGTGAATCGTCACAAGGCAAACTCTCACGTATAGGCTTACACAAGCGCCGTTGACAGGCCAAGAAAGGGATTCAAAAGTAACTATTGGTCTCGTTCTTTTTTCCTTTTTTACCCTACACAACTATGTTGTCAGGGTATTATAGCTTTGTGCAGACCCAAGAGTTTGTAACGCCGCGAAATGTTGGTCCTAGACCCACCTTTAAGTACACCGATCATCATATCTCGACCAGCTGAGTCGATCTAGACATGTGTGTCCGTCCGTCTGTTCATTATATTTTGTAAACACGATACAGGCCACAGTTTTGGACCAATCTTCATGAAATTTTGCATGTAGGATGGGTTCTGGCCACTGAAGACCCCTATTGTCTTTGGTAAAGATCGGTTAATATCTAGGGGATGAAATGGACCAAATACTTAATTTTTATCCGTTTTTCTGGTCGCTCTAGAGGCTGCAATTAAGACCCAAAAATCGCGAATTTTTACATAAAGAAGGGGATCGAGCCAAAGAATAAGCATGCCTGTTTTGATAAGGATCGGTCAATATTTAGCAGGTCAAATAGACCCTGACTTTTGTGTGAAAAATCACAAAATTTGTATTCTATGGCGTATAGCTTTACCCCTGAAGGACATAGACCCGAAAAGTTGTTGGTATATCCAAGGGCAGTGGTTGACCTTTAAATTAATACCAACTATGTGGTCGTATGTACTCAGATGTGGGAGTTACACTTGAATATTTACAAGTGCTTATGTATTCAAATATTATTTAGTAACCCTTTACCACACTAGAGGGCGGAAATATAGCGCTGATCGCTTTAAAATGTTCCATGAAGTTCCAGTTATGGTCAAGGATAACGCCTACAATTTTCGGTGACGATCAGTGTTTTTGCGAGTCGATCTATAGGCTCCAATGGCAATAAGAAGATCGCAACACAAGGGAAGGGAATCTGGACAAGTTATTAGAAGGGTTGTACTGAACATTAGTAATAATTGTCGGCCTCTAGTTGGTGCAGATGGTTCAAATATGGCGAAATATTGCCCAAGCTCAGAATATAGATACAGAGAAAGTTAGTTTTTCGTGGAAGTTGTGTAGGCTATAATATGGTCGGCCCCGTCCAACTATACTGCTTCCCTGACTGCTTGTATGTTACAAAACATATGCCCAAAGCATAGAACCCTGTGCCGCATATTTATAAGGGATATAAAAATAAAGAAAAAACCTTATAGGCGTATACGTGCTGACGACATTTATACGCCTCTATGAACGTTATATCTTTGCCTTATAGGTGTATAAGTGTTGACGTCATTTATACGCCCCTATGAACTTACATTTTTTTTCCATTCATATTTAAATAAAGGTATTGTCAAGCGCTGTCTTTATTGAAATTTATGCCTTGACTTTTCGTCATCATTATCACCGGTGTGATCTTGAATGTAAATAACAGATCAATCTTTGGAATATTTTTGAATATGTTTAAAGCAACAATTTTTGGGTGACAAAAAATCGAAATATTCCCAATAATGAATATTAACATAATTTAGCATTCTGTTTATCACAAATAAAAAAAAATAATAACACGATAATTAAATGTTCAATATTTTGTTTTATTGTGACAAATGGAGATCAGCAGATCGGTATGGAAAATTTCTTCTCATAGAGGGACAGAACATCGAATTTACTGTTTAAATCTTTAATTCATATTTTTTTGTTTTAAATATCAATTTTATATCAAATGATTATGGGTCGAATTGAAAATGTGGATTTAAATTGACATCCCTTCGTAACATCCCAAAATTTTTCCAACTAGTCATCCCTATTAAATAGAATAATAATATATAAACATTTGTGGGTTTCTGTATGCAGTCGTTTCACATAAACATTGTGTTACAATTTGCATGTAATGCATTTTGGTATTTACTTTGTTTTTTGACAGATGTTTTGCGCGAGCGTTTTTTTTTTGTTTTTTTTTCGGGTAAATATTTGTTTAAATATAAATTGATTTGCAAGGAAGACGAAGATGCGAACAGAACATCTGTGTGCTGTATGTCATTAACAGTGGTGGGTCGTTCGTTTTTCCCTACCTTTTGTTCAACAAATGTTTGCATAACATGTGAACAATTGTGGGTAGGTAGAAAGTAGGTGATGTGCTGTAATCCCCCCAAATGTTAACCACAAAACTTATATTGCATAGCAAAAATACTAGGAAATTTTCATATTTCCATACGCATCAGGGAAATATCATCATTTCAATGGAAAATACGCACACATACACAAATCATAAGACCACACATAGAGTTGTTGAAATCATATTTTCATAAAATGATATCACCAGGAAGCATAGAGGTGGTAGGGAAATTCAATCTATTTGAGGAAATAAAAGGAATCAAATAATTTTGATAATGTGAAAACCACACATCATCGAGGTTAGGCATCAGCATTTGTTTAATGAATTATTATTGGAAATGGAATTTTTTCACATAAAATTCCGAGGGGTTTGAACTGGCAGTCTGATAATTCTGAAAAAAAATAGTAAAGCAATGGATATAATGTTCCTTGAAAAAAAAAAAAAATAATTTTAATAAGAATCCTACTATTGTTCTGGAGTAAATGGATGTTATACCATTTCCGTGGGAGCGTATACATATTGACGTCATGTATACGTCTACATTATGCAACACTTTAACTTGTGTAGCAGCGACCATGTACGTGTGTTTATTGACAGAGCTCGCAATATTTAATACTACGATCAGAAACCAGGTACATTTGTACCCATTTTTTCATTAAAAATGAATGGTTTTGAGATAGTTCCCATACGACAAAACTATGAGGGTTGGTGCACCCTGATGCACCCCTAATTCCATAGAAGCAATTATATATACTTCTATCTTAATAAACAAAATTCCAATATTTATTATCAGAAATAGATGATAAATTTTTCAAAGTACTTTCCCGCGCGATCAATACAGATTTTCGTTCCATCAACCCATTTTTCGAAGCAATTTTTCCACTCCGATTGAAAGATCTCCAAAACATAGTTTTTTAAACGCCACAAAAAACGTAATTTTTTCTCCATGTGTTGGGAATCAAAAGAAGTCAGTCGTCACCAAATCAGGACTGTGCGACAGATGATCTGTTATTTACATATTTTGGTCTATTAAATAGTCACTGGTTTGAGCGCCTTGCATTGTTATGGTGTACAATCATTACGACCTTCAGGATCTTCGTCTTTGAGGGAGCGAAGGCCTCTATTGAATTCAGAAAATAGTTTACCCACATTTTTACAGTGTTATGGTGCATGATGCATTATCGCCAAATAAAGGTTTATGTTCTTCGACGCTCTCTGGTCGTGATAATTCTAGGAATAATGATTTGATGCCGAAAATAGATTTTCCATGTCCCTGTAAACTACACCAAATATGATCATAAGTCAAAATGTCAGACATTCTGATTTGTGTAGCCCTGTTGGGAAATATATAGAAAACCTCGTAGTCTTAAAACAAATATTTTAAACTCCATTCCAATAGCTCTGATGATCCTTCAAAATTAACATAAAACCAGTGAGCGGAGCAGTATAGCCGGACGGGGCCCCCCATAAGATACCGTATACAACTACCACGGAACTTAAACTTTCTGCGGATTTTTATTCCGAGCCTGGATAATATTTCGTGATAGTTGCAACCTCTTGGCCTATTAGAGGTCAACAGCACCTCTTCCTGACATATTTTCCGTATATTACTAATATACAGTACAGCCCTTCTAATTACTTGTCCAGATTCCCTTCAACGTGGATTGTGTTGCGATTTTCGGTTTATAATTGTGGCCTATAAATCGACTCGAAAAAAAAAAACACACAAAATAAGTTTTCGGTCCACTTCGTCCCAAAATTATTATCTGATCATCGCCGAAAATTATAAACGTCATCCTTGGCCATAACTGAAATCTAATGGAGAGTTTCAAAGCGATCAGCGCTATATTTTCGTCCTCTAGTGTGGTAATGAGTTACTAACTAATAAATATTTTCTTTATTGATTTTTAAAAAAATTACAATTTATGTGTCCTGCGAAACTTTAGGCTTGTCTGCACGTGTGAATATTTAACTGTAACTCCCACATCTGAGTACATATGACAAAATAATTGGTATCAATTTAAAGGTCAACCACTCCTCTTGGATACACTATCAACATCTCAGGTCTATGTCGTTCAGGAGTAAATATATAGGCCATAGAATAAAAATTTTGTAATTTTTCACACAAAAGTCAGGGTCCATTTGACCCGCTAAATATTGACCGATCTTTATCAAAACAGGCATGCTTACTCTTTGGCCCGATCCCCTTCTCCATGTAAAATTTCGCGATGTTCGGATCATAATTGCGGCCTCTAGAGGGACCAGAAAAACCGACAAAAATTAAGTATTTGGTCCATTTCATCCCCTAAATATTAACCGATATTTCATTGACCAGAACCAATCCTACATGCAAAATTTCGTGAAGATTGGTCCATAACTGCTGTGTTTATCGAGTTAATATATTGTAATGGACAGACGGACACACATGTCTAGATCGACTCACCTAGTCGATATATGACGATCGGTATACTTAAAGACGGGTCTAGGACCAATATTTCGCGGCGTTTCAAACTCTTGGGGTTGCACAAAGCTATAATAACCTGACAATATAGTTGTGTAGGGTATACAAATTTCATGCCTAAAGCTATTGGCTCTATTGGTGCCAGGCACACTTTATGTTGCCTAGGTCGGAAATATATATAGAAAGACTCGAGGTCCATAAACAAATATTTAAAACTCCACTACAAATTCTCTGCTTCTATTTAAAAAAATAATTTAACCTCTCCTTTAAAGACAAAAATATATTGAATAATCCATGACAATAACCGTGATCATACTGGAAAAGAAACCCTAAGCCTAATGAAAATCAAGTACCATGAAAAAAATTTAAAACCCTAAGCCATGTCATCTTAAAAAAACCCAAGCCTTAAAAAATTGTTTAAAAATCCTTTCCTTGAGAAAATATGTGATGAAAAAATGTATGTGCTTAAAAAAATCTAAACCCAAAATAGTAATGGGCTTTAAAAACCCAAGCTTCTAGCTGTTGTGCAATTTAATCACTTGTAATTGAAATATTTTATTGTTCGATGCGTATTAGTACTAATAGAACGTATGCGCCCGCTAGTATTGCGAATATTCACATATGGTGCGTATAAGTGTTGATATTAATTATACGTATCAAATTGTGTTCATATTCGTAAACAATTTTTATAATTGTAAGAGAGATTTTATCACAAAAGATCGTGAATAGTCTGTAGGACACCAATGGTCTGCTGACCATAGAAGAATATCTACCCCTTCCTACAAAAGGCCAATTGTCTTCTGTCAATAAGAGGCGGATGGTCTCCCGTCAATAGAAGTTCCATGGTATTTTTGTTCATAGAATACCAATAATTTTTTGCCAACAGAAGACTGCCTTAGGTCTATGAAAATCGAGTAGTCATCGGTCTACAGAAGCCTAATATTTATACCCTACACAACTATGTTGTCAGAGTATTATAGCTTTGTGCAGCCCCAAAAGTTTGTAACGCCGCGAAATATTGGTCCTAGACCCACCTTTAAGTATACCGATCGTCATATCTCGACTAGCTGAGTCGATCTAGACATGTGTGTCCGTCCGTCTGTCCATTATAATTTGTAAACACGATTTAGGCCACAGTTATGGACCAATCTTTAAAAAAAAACTTTATTTTTATCGGTTTTTCTGGTCACTCCAGAGGCCGCAATTATGGCCCAAACTCCACGAATTTTTGCATGGAGAAGGGGATCGGGCCAAAGAATAAGTATACTTATTTTGATAAAGATCGGTCAATATTTATCGGGTCAAATGGACCCTGACTTTTGTGTGAAAAATGACAAAATTTGTATTCTATGGGGGATATATTTGCACCTGAAGGTCCTAGACCCGAGAAGTTGATTGTATGTTCAAGAGGAGTGGTTGACATTTAAATTGATACCAATTATATTGTCGTATGTACTCGGATGCAGGACTTACACATAACTATTTACAGGTGCTTACACATTCATATATTATTTAGTAACCCATTACCATACTAGAGGGCGGAAATATAGCGCTGATCGCTTTGAAATTTTCCATGAGGTTCAAGTTATGGTCACCGACAACGCATGTAATTTTCGGTGATGATCAGATAATAATTTGGGGATGAAGTGGACCGAAAACTTATTTTTTGGTGTTTTTTCGAGTCGTTCTATAGGCCAAAATTGAAAGCCGATCATCACAACACAACCCACGGTGAAAGGAATCTGGACAAGTGATTAGAAGGGCTGCACTGAATACTTTTTAATATTTCTTGACCTATTCCGTCAAGAGGGTGCAAATAAAGCGAAATATTGCTCAAGCTCAGAATATAGAACCACAGAAAATTATAGTTTCGTGGAAGTTGTGTTGGGTATCATATGGTCGGCCCGTCCGACTATACTGCTCCGCTCACTGGTTTTATTTTTTGTTTATATAAGACCACATATCTTCTGTCTATAGACGATTATTTAAAAATCTATGCATAAAGCTATGATGATCCTAAAAAATATTGAAAAGTTCCAGCGTATAGCTGTAATGGTTTTAAACAAAAATGTTTAAAAATGCACTCCTTTGTCCTTGATGGTCCTGGAGAATTTATTTTAAAGACGCATTGTGATGTTTTTAAAACCATGAAAAATCAGCATTTCGTGAACCGCCACTCTTAATGAGACTCAATTGTGATAATTTATAGCTATATTTTCAAATCGTAGGCATTTATTTTTTTTTTCAATTTCTATTCTGAAATTTTCCCACATTACATTCGTATATCTCAAACAAATTCCGTCTATGTCAATCTTATCAAAATAAATTGTCTGCGAACTTGTCAGAACTTATCACATTTGTAATATACAACATTTAAAGACGTCGAATTTACAATTTAACATACCTACCATACATTCATATGTAATATAACATATAAATCTATTATATATAACCAAAAAATCATTTTAACGTTACACCATTTCCATAAGAAATGGAAAATAATCTTAGATCTTGGCACCTTTGGTGTTCGTACATGCATATGTATGTAGATGCCATTACAATCAGATAAAAACTACATTTTACATACATATGTTGACGCAAAAACCAAACAATACATTTGTATACAATTGTATTCCTCCGATACTATTGTATTCCTGAGCTTTGGGTTTCTTTCTTTTTGTCTATTGCAATTCATGCAAAACAAAGGCGTTTTTCTTTTCAACATCATGCATCATTGGAAGACAAAAATAACCGACGAAACGTAAATCGATAGAAATCATTCATGTTGAAACTTTTGTGTGAGTCTGTGTGTGCGCGTTTTTTGCGAATAAATATTTACACATGCCATACACACAGATGTTATCGTCTTTGTCATAAAGTCATTTTCATAATTTCATTTCTATTGTCAGAGAGTTCTGTTTGCAAATTTTGTGTTTTGTAAATTTTAAATCTCTACAAAATGTTAATTGAAAATGATGATTTTTAAATGTTGTTTAAACAAAAAAATGTTGAAAACAATGTTAGGGTTTACAAAATTATGTGATTTATTTAAATTCATTTGTGTTGTAATTAAATAAATTGTAATTGTAAATTTTTCATTTGTAGATGCGTATGATTACTGATAACACTAATACGCCCATTTGTACTGTGAATGTTCACAGAGGGTGCGTATACGTGGTGACGGCACTCATACGCATCGACGCATTTGTACTGTAAATGTTCACAGAGGGTGCGTATACGTGGTGATGACACTCATACGCATCGAACACTTTTCAAAATTTGAGAAAATGAGAATTATTGGGTTGTAGTTTCGATGCCATTGCCATACAACCATGAATCGTCACCAGTTATGACTTTTTTGAAGGAATCTGGATCATCTTTGACAATGAATGATATTCCTTTTAAAGCAGATCGTTGAAATTCTGTGTAGAGAAATCCGGTGTCTTCTACCTATAGAATTCCCATAGTCTTAGGTCCATTATAACCATTGGTCTTCTAGTAGATAAATGGTCTTATGTTTATAGAGGACCGGTAAGTCCAGCGGCTTCTGTCTAAATGAGATCAATGGTTATCTGTCTGTAGTAGAGCAATGGTCTGCAGTCCAAAGGATGCCAATGGTCCTCTGTCCAGAGAAGATATTTAAATTAGTTTCGTTAGGTTATAGTTTTGATACCATTGCCATACAACCATGATTCGTCACAAGTTACGACATTTTTGAAATAATCTGTTTCATCTTTGACAGGAAGAAGACAAGAAAGAAGACCATTGACATTTTGTGTAGAGAAGTCCGGTATCTTCTACCTATAGAATTCCCAAAGTCTTTGGTCCATTATAACCATTGGTCTTCTAGTAGATAAATGGTCTTATGTTTATAGAGGACCAATATGTATGTATAAGTAAGTCCAGCGGTTGCTGTCTAAAGAAGATCAATGGTTTTTCTGTCTGTACAGCAGTTCCACGATAGTTCATATAGAGTGCGTATAGGTGTTGACAGCACTCATACGCAACAAACACTGGGCAAAATTTGAGGAAACTTGACGCTTCCATTGAAATGTTTGGGCTTTGGTTTCCATGCCATAGCCATACACCCATGATTCGTCGCAAGTTATGACTTTTTTGAGGTAATCTGGATCTTCGTCGACAATGTATAGTCTTCCGTCTATAGAATACCGTTGGTATTCTGTGTGAAGGCGTCCGGTGGCTCCTATCCATAGATGTCTTCTAGTAGATAAATGGTCTTATGTTATAGAGGACCAATATGTATGTATAAGTAAGTCCAGCGGCTTCTGTCTAAAAGAGACCAATGGTTATCTGTCTATAGAAGAGCAATGGTCTTCAGTCCAAACGATGACAATGGTCCTCTGTCCAGAGAAGACATTTAAATGTGTTTTCTAATGAATTGTAGCTCATCTCGAAAGAGAAATTAATAAAAAAACATTTACATGAATGATCCTTCGCTCTAAAAAGGCATAAAAACAAAAACTCAAAAATTCAGCTTGAGCCCGACTGGGATTTGAACCCTGGTTCCCATGACATCTGTTGGTGTTCGGCGCCTTAGCGTTCAAAGCCGTCTCCTTATCTTCCTAAGGTTGCACAACATGCAGTTGCATACCTTTGAAGAAAGATATTGTAGACTGTATGGAAATAAGTCCGTCACTACAAGAAAAATCTGCTCTGAAAAGGTATGTTCCGGTGTGATGCCAAATGTCCGAACCTTGACACGGTTGGATTTAATTCGTAGATGCAATTTCTCAACAATAGTCGACATAAATACAACTTAGCAAGTAAAGACATTTGTAAGCCACATTGTCCAATATGCCTGATGAGCCGCTTAACCAACGGCGAAACGCGTCGCATAGTGGTGGGAATGTAGTATCTCTCTGGCTTTCCTTTTCATTGCAACTCCGATCATGTAGCTCATCTCGAAAGAGAAATTAATAAAAAAATATAATTGAAATAGTTTATTTTTATTAGGTGCGTATGATTATTGTTATAACTAATACGTCCAGAAGACCCACGATAGTTCATATAGAGTGCGTATAAGTGATGACAGCACTCATACGCATCATACACTGGGCAATATTTGAGGAAACTTGACGCTTCCATTGAAATGTTTGGGCTTTGGTTTCCATGCCATAACCATACACCCACGATTCGTCGCTGGTTATGACTTTTTTGAGGTAATCTGGATCATCGTCGACAATGAATAGTCTTCCGTCTATAGAATACCGTTGGTATTCTGTCTGAAGACGTCCAATGGCTTCTACCCATAGAATTCTAATGGTATTAGGTCCATTGTAGTCATTGGTCTTCAAGAAGATAAATGTTCTTATAGATGACTAATATGTATAAGTAAGTCCTGCGGCTTCTGTCTAAAGAAACCCAATGAATATCTCTTTATAGAAGGACAATGGTCTTTTGTCCATAGAAGACCAATGCTTTCTGTCCAGTGAAGACCTTTACATTCATTTTTAATTAATCATAATTAAAATATTTTTGAATATTAAGTGCGTATGATTATTGACATAACTAATACATCCAGCAGTCCCACAAAAGTTCATATAGTGTGCGTATACGTGTTGGCAACACTCATACGCATCAAACATAATTTCAATTGGTCTTCTCATTAATTTTGATTTCATAATGGATCGTTTCCGTTTATAGGAGAACCCCTTGGAAGAAATTAATCTGCCTTAAAAAAAGTATTTCAATTGACAAAATTTCCCATCTATTTCCGGCATTCATGAAAAAAATTTCCCAACCACGAATTTTCATTTGACAATGATTGTATAAATATTTATTGTTGTTGTTTTTGATTTCTTTTCCCACAACAACTTATGCCTATATGGCAATTTGGAAAATCACCAGGCACCAAAGCAAACGATCAAAGTGTTAATGGATACGGAAATACGTTATGTTATGAACTGTTAATTGTTTAATTGGTTACATTATCGGCAAGCCAAGGGAGGGGGATAGCGACGCATTTCAAAATAAAAATCAATTGATATTACAAAACCAAAACAACAACATCAACAATGGAAAAAAATCATCAGCCTGTTTATATTGGCTAAAGACCAATTTATTTGCGAACTTTCCCACGTGATCTAAACCGGACGATGGTGCCGCAAAATTTGCTATTCTAATTTAAATTTCCATGATTTCAGAGAAAACAATATTTAAAAATATTGGATATAAATATTTATTTCAGTGGAAAAATGAATAGCAAATAATCAAATAAAACTTTTATGAGAATCGCCAATTTTTGTGAAATGACGACAAAAAAGGCATGACCTGACGCAATGCTGCTCATTTAAATGAATGAATTATTTTTTTATTGTACAAGTGATGATAAATATGGGCGAATAAATGACTGAATGAATAATGATGGAGGTTGAGATTTTTGTAATATTAATGATCGTAAAAAATATTTAACGGTTTTAAATTGTTCCAGGGAAAAGCAATTATTAGTTACTGATGACTAAGTTTGGTTTTAGAAAAAAAAAAAACAATTAAATAATAAATAAATTGCTAGAAAATAAAAAACAAAATAAAATACTCGCATTACTGTCCCTATGATGGTGAACTAATATTCCAGTCTTAGACATTTCCCTTAACAATTCCAACCTATGCATCTATTGGCTCGGGGGTTTACATGCCATTTTTTTGCCATAGGTCAATGATCTTTTAACTTATTTTGCATAAATCTGCTATCTCCACCCTGATATTAGAATACAGCTTAACAAGAAAAATGCCACAAAAATCTCGACATCGACAAAGTAATCTTCTTGGAATTTAGAAGGAATTTTCAAAGTAAGAAAATAATTACAGTGCAATAAACTGAAGGCACAAAGGCATTGGAATGCTTTGTTTTTCAAAAGTTCACTGGCTTTGATTTTTTAAGAATCTAAACAATGCATAAATACCAAATCATTAAGGGCATGAATCTCATCAGCGATAGGCGACCTTAATGCCAATCATGTTTAATGTTCATTCAAGCCATGCTATTAAGAGAACAGAAAATTGAAAAGAATTAATACGAAAGAGTTGGAATGGTAGGAGAAATATCACAAAAGGTATTCCACATAGAATTAATTCATATGTCATGATTTGATTTCGACCTATACAAATACTAGGGGTCTCCCGACGAAACTTCTTGGGATTCTATATCATACAGACATTTGTTTTTTACAAATACGACCCCTATCGAAGATTGATTTTACGTAAAAACCCTTTTACAAAAAAACATTTTCATAGAAAACATCTTGAGGACTCCTATTTGGTTTGTAATTTAAAATAAATGTGTATAAGTTGGGAATGATTATTGATAACACTTATAGGTAAACTTGTACTGTGAAAGTTCACAGAGGGTGCGTATACTTGTTGATAACACTCATACGCATCAAATACACTTTATGTTAATAATATATTTTCACATGGAAGAGGGTTAATTCGAGGTCTGCTTCTATAGAGAACAATTGTATTTTTGTAATTTATTCAAAATGTTACCTACCATACATCGCAGAAAATTTTGTGTGGTATTTATCAGGGTTGGAATTTGTTATGTGTTTCATTAACATTATTTTTTACTAAGTTTAACTGTAATAATTCTAGATTGGGAGCGTATGATTGCTGATGAAACGAATACGTCCACCAGTCCTACGAATGCTCATATTGGGTGCGTATAAGTGTTGACAGCACTCATACGCATTAAACATAATTGTCATTGGTATTCTGAATATTTTTTTTGGGAATCAATTAATCTGCTTAAAAACGTATTACAACTGACAAAATTTCCCACTTATTTCCGGCTTTCAAAATAAATTTCCCATTCGAATTTTCATTTGACGATGATATTTCCTTTTTTAGTTTAGTCCATCCACTATGTGAACTTCCACCCGTATTGTGTAAGTTCACATTGTGTGCGTATACGTGTTGATAGAACTCATTCGCATCAAAATATTTTCGATTTTGGATATTCGAAATATTCTTTACAGATATAACCCATTTCGAATGTTTTCTTGCTTCGAAGCCATTTTGAAAAAAGTTTTTAAATAGAAGAATTATTACGAAATCTCTGTACGGGACCTATCTATTGCAATTTGTATAGAATAATCATGTTTCTACTGTCTTGTCAGGGTTGAAACTCTTTATGCGATTTAAAATTGAATTGGTTTATAATTAAAAATAAGTTAAATTTAAATTTAATAATAAATAAAATATTGTTGATATTAGGTGCGTATGATTACTGAGAAAGCTAATACGTCAACCCACACGATGATAGTTCATATAGTGTGCGTGTACTTGTTGGTAGCACTCATTCGCATCTAATATTTTTAATAGTAATGAACATAGCTATTGTACCTTTTAGGTATAGGTCATTTCATAAACCCTTGATTTTTACATTTATGTAGAAATTTTTAACAGAAAAGACATTTCACCGGATTTCTATAGAGAACATTTGAACCTTTTGTAAACTATTTTAAATAAGTCCGGTGGTTTTACACGTCCACTTGTTTTATGCTGATTGAAGCTTATGGGCTTCTATTAGACAAATGGTCTTCTGCTTATAGTGGACCAATATGTATAAAGTACAGTGGCTGATTATTCAAATACGTTCATCAGTCCTACGAAAGTTTATATAGAGTACGCATCAAGGATAATTTTCATTGTTCTCTTCATTGGTCATTGGTGTTCTACGTAAGGAAGTCCGGTGGGTTAACTTTTAGAAGTCCAACGGCCTTATGTCCATTGAAATTAATGGACTTCTAATAGACAAGTGGTCTTCTGTCTATAGTGAACCAATATGTATAAATAAGTACAGCGGCTGCTGTCTAAAGAAAATCAATGGTTATCTGTCTATAGAAGAACAATGGCCTTCAGTCTAAAGGAGCCCAATGGCCTTATGTCTAGAGTTGGCATTCAACTTGAGTTTCTAAATAATTATAATTAAAATATTCTATTTATATTGGATGCGTATGATTATTGATATAACTAATATGTCCACCGATCCTTTGCATGTTTATATAGAGTGCGAATAAGTGTTGGCAGCACTCATACGCATCAAAGATGATTTGCATAGTCGCAGACTTTCTATAAGAAGGCATTTGTAAATGGTTTTCCTTTATTTTAGAAAACGACATTCATTATACCCTACACAACTATGTTGTCAGGGTATTATAGCTTTATGCAGCCCCAAAAGTTTGTAACGCCGCGAAATATTGGTCCTAGACCCACCTTTAAGTATACCGATCGTCATATCTCAACTAGCTGAGTCGATCTAGACATGTGTGTCCGTCCGTCCATTATAATTTGTAAACACGATACAGGCCACAGTTATAGACCAATCTTCACGAAATTTTGCATGTAGGATGGGTTCTGACCAATGAAGATCCCTATTGTTTTTGGTAAAGATCGGTTAATAATTAGGGGATGAAATGGATCAAATACTTAATTTTTGTCGGTTATTTTGGTTGCTCCAGAGGACGCAATTATGGCCCAAACATCTCGAATTTTTACATGAACAAGGGGATTGGGCCAAAGAATAAGCATCGGTCAATATTTAGCGGGTCAAATGGAACCTGACTTTTGTGTGAAAAATTACAAAATTTGTATTCTACAGCGTATGTATTTACTTTTGAAGGACATAGAGCCGAGAAGTTAATAATTTATCCAAGAGGAGTGATTGGCCTTTAAATTGATATCAATTATATTGTCGTATGTACACGGATGTGGGAGCTATAAGTAAATATTCACAGGTACTTACGTATACAGATATTATTTAATAAACCATTACCACACTAAAAGGCGGAAATATAGCGCGGATCGCTTTAAAATGTTCCATGAGGTTCCAGTTATGGTCAAGAACAACGCCTATAATTTTCGGTGATGTTCAGATAATAATTTTGGAATGAAGTGGACCGAAATCTTAATTTTTTGTGTAATTTTCGAGTCGATCTATAGACCACAAATGAAAGCCGAACATCACAACACAACCCACGGTGAAGGGAATCTGGACAATAGATGTACTGAATACTCGTAATATTCGGAAAATATGTCAGTGTGAGGAAGGAGGTGCTCTTTACCTCTAATCGGGCAAGAGGGTGCAAATGTCACGAAATATTGCCCAGGCTCGGAATAAACATCCGCAGAAAATTTGAGTTCCGTGGTAGTTGTGTAGGGTATCGTTTGGTCGGCCCCGTCTGACTATACTGCTCCGTTCACTGTTTTTTTTTTTAAGTAGTCGACCCACTGGATTCCCTCTTGTTTTCTAGTATTCATTAAAAAACCCACCGATTTTTGGGACTCTGAATGTCTATCTCATAGTAGAGGGTATAAAAAACATCAATTTCTTTAAATTTCACCCGAGTGAATACACCCACCTCACCTACTTCCCCTTTTATAAATTTTCTGGCAATTATTCCTTCACTCCTTCCCCCTCTCCCTGTGCTAAGAAATCCAATTAAATTATTTGATTAATTATCCACCCTAGTCGTCGCCGAACACTAAATGAAACGTACATATCGAACAAATTAAATTTATTTTCCATTTATTATAGAGAATCGATTTCAATCGAAAGAAAAGAACAATTTAACTGGCGATGCCATATTTGATTGATGATCGACTGAATGGAAAATTGTATGGCGATGGTTGGTCTATGGGCCGATGCTGAATGAGGCTTGAAGGTATGAGAGAGGTCAACAATGATGTTGATTGTGATGATGATGATGACATACCCATCAATATTCGATGAAGGTGATGTTTATTGAAGCATTAAATTAATTGTTTTGAGATACACACGAACACACACTTACACACATGTATAAATGGTGGTAGGGGTAGGAGTAGGCAAAGGTATATTTTGTTCAATACATTTGATCCATGACCTTTAAAAGGCGGGAGGGCGAAACTATTCTTAGCCTGTTTATTGCAAAGAAATTATTTATATTCGATACAAATAAAGGGAGGAAATCTATATTTGGAATTCATATTAAATTTTATATCAAATGGGTTGCACACTTGGTTTTTATCGCCTCCACCCATTTCCTATAACAATCAAGGTCGTCATTGCTTATTCATGCATGTATTGATTTCATAAGAATCAATCTACACATTTTTTTCTTGACAAATATTAAGCTGTAAGGTATTTTTTTCCAATAACCTCTTATAAAAAACAAACATGTGAAGTATACTTCAGATATGTACTCGACATAAGGAGACTATTTTAGAAAAAATACACCTCACTCTATGACTGCAAAATGTCCAGCAAATAAGTCTGAAAAGAAAAATGAGATCATACAACTATTTGGAAAAATGTGAAGAAGGGAAAGATATGATAGTACACACAAAATAGCTTAGATATTACAAATCGGGGGTCCGAATATTGATTTTCCCCTATTAAGACACCCCTTTTCAAAAAATTATTTCTTACTTAATTTTCTTTTCCATTCTTAATCCTTTTTATTCGCTATAATCCCCTCCTAACGTCATCACTTCATGTAAAACGATATCCTTGAATATGATATTATTTTTTTTCTATTGTAGTGAAATTCAATTCAATTTCATTTTCAATTTTCCGCTTTCCAATTTTACACCACACACAATTATTCTTAATCTTCCATGAATACCGCGAATGAATCTCAGTTTGTTTTTTTTTTTTTTGTGAAATACTAGAATGCAGGGAGTTACTTAAATTACTAGGGCGAAAGAAAATAAAATAAACTACAATAACAAAATATATTGCACAATAAAATGAAATAGAGTAATAAATATTCAACTAATCTACATACAGATTGTGTGCAAAAAAATATAACAACACTATATAAACTTTTGAGAATCATATTCCCATAACAAATGGCCAAATAAAAAACGAAACAAATATTCTAAAGGTAAAGGAGGTGTTGCAGCCAGCAACCGGAAAATTTGTTAAAGTGATTAATGGTAATGGGTGATACAGATTTTATAAAAAAAACAATGGAAGAGATTCATTTTTATAAAATCGTCAGAAAAATATTAATAAATAATCTTATTTTTTATACAAAAGCAACTGTGCATTTAATGACACTTTTTTTTAAATTTGGCGAAATTTTACATGAAGAAGGGAATCGGACCAAAGAATAAGTATGTCTGTTTTGAACAAGATCGGTCAATATTTAGCGGGTCAAATGGACCGTGACTTTTGTGTGAAAAATGACAAAATTTGTATTCTATGGCGGAGATATTTACCCCTGAAGGACATTGACCCGAGAAGTTGATACTATATCCAAGAGGAGTGGTTGACATTTAAATTGATACCAATTATATTGTCGTATGTAGTCGGATGTGGGGCTTACACATGTGCTTAAGTATTCAGATATTATTTAGTAACCCTTTACCACATTAGAGGGCGGAAATATAGCGCTGATCGCTTTGAAATTTTCCACGAGGTTTTAGTTATGGTCAAGGACAATGCATATAACTTTTGGTGATGGTCAGATTATACTTATGGGATGAAGTGGACCTAATTTATTGTGTTTTTTCGAGTCGATGCCAATAATAAGCCAAAAATCACAACACAACCCACGGTGAAGAAAATCTGGACAATTAACTAGCAGCGCTGTACTGAATTTGAGTGATATTCGGAAAATATGTCAGTGTAAGGAAGAGATGCTGTTGACCTCTAATCGGGCTAGAGGGAGCAAATATCACGAAATATATCCCAAGCACGGAATACACATCCGCTCACTGGTTAATATATTTGTTCAGCCAAAGACATGAAAAACATATTTTCTCGGTTTAAGTCAGAGTATTTGAAAATTACCGAATTTAAACCATTAAGGAAAGTAGAAAAGTCGGCCTGGGCCGACTATATGATACCCTTCACTACTTTTGGTATATTCTACATATGTATCCTAACATACGTCGTATTTTCGAAGGAACATTGACATTAAATTGAACAAACTAAATATGCGATCTTTATCTATAAGTACCGTTAACCGACTAACATCAATCCCAACCAAATTTCGTGCAAATTAAAGGAAATGTAGGGGCTTTGATGCATTTACCTTTAATCCGACGAAAATATATATGGGAGCTATATCTAAATCTGACACAATTTTCACGAAACTTAGTACACTCGACATAATTCAGTGCGATGTACCAAAATTCATGCAAATCGAAAGTTATGTAGGGACTTTGGTGCCCCATTTACCTTAAATCGAACGAAAATATATATGGGTAGCTATATCTAAATCTGGTCCGATTTTCTTGAAACTTGACACACATCATTCTAAACTGAATTCAGTATCCTATGCATAATGGCGTGCAAATCGAAAGACATGTAGGGACTTTAGTGCACCATTTACATAAAATCGGACGAAAATATATATGAGAGCTATATCTATATCTGAACCGATTTTCACGACACTTAGCATACACCATTGTAGGCTTAATTCAGTACACTGTGACAAATTTCGTGCAAATCGAAAGATATATAGGGACTTTAGTGCACTATTTACATAAAATCGGACGAAAATATATATGAGAGCTATATCTAAATCTGATCCGATTTTCTTCAATTTCAATAGAGCGCGTCCTTGGGCCAAATAAGTGACTTGTGTCAAATTTCATCCAATTCGGATCATAAATGCGAACTGTACTTTGTTTACAATTTAACATCTACAGACGGACATGCATAAATCGACTCAGAAAGTGATTCTATGCATATTCTCAAAATGAACCATGTTTCTATCTCGCTTCCTTTTGCCTGTTGCAAACAAATTTTGCTAAAAAGAAGACCATCTAGAGAGGCATCTTCTAAAGGTCACGGAAATAATAATAACCAGTGAGCGGAGCAGTATAGTCGGACGGGGCCGACCATATGATACTCTACACAACAACTACGAACAGCCTGGGCAATATTTCGTGATATTTGCACCTTTTTTACCGATTAAAGATCAACATCTCCTCTTTCTAAGTCTTGCACATTTTCCAAAATGTTTTTCTTGAAGTGAATTTTTACGCCATACAATAAAAATTGGTCACTTTAGGTTTTGGTTGATTTGACACTCGGAAAATTGACCGATCATCATCTAAACAACCGCTCCCAGTATTTGGTCAGATCTCCTTCACCTTGTAAAATATGTGATGTTCTGTATATAATAATTGCCTCTAGAGCGACTAGAAAATCTGGCAAAATTAAAGTTTTCGGTTCATTGTACGCCTGAATGAAATCTCAACTTCACCGAAATTTATAAGCGTCGTCCTTGACCATAATTGGAACTTCATGTACAATTTCAAAGCGATCAGCGCGATATTTCCGTCCTCTAATGGAGTAATAGTAATAATACGCACATAGTCACCTTTAATTAATTACGTATAACTCCCGCATCGGAGTAAATACAGCCATATAATTGGTATCAATTTGAATGTCAACAACTCATCTTGGACAAACTATCAACATCTCGTAATTGTCCTTCAGGAGCACGTATATACGCCCCAGAATAAAAAATTTGTAATTTTTCACACAAAAGTCAGGGTCCATTTGACCCGCTAAATATTGACCGATCTTTATCAAAACAGGCATGCTTATTCTTAGGCCCGATCCCCTTCTCCATGTAAAATTTCACGATGTTCGGACCATAACTGCGACCTCTGGAGACACACATGTCTAGATCGACTCAGCTAGTCGAGATATGACGATCGGTATACTTAAAGGTGGGTCTAGGACCAATATTTCGCGGCGTTACAAACTTTTGGGGCTGCACAAAGTTATAATACCCTGACAACATAGTTGTGTAGGGTATAAAAACCCTCATTTAATGATAGTTAAAATATGTATGTATATGCCCTTGTTGTTTTCAAATTGTCATTAATATTCGATTAATATAAAAAAATTGTTAATTTTTGAACATGTCAAATTACTGGACAAATCCAATTTCTGCCCTCCTTTTAATACACCCATGACCACTTAACGTTTATCCCAATGGCTAATGTGCATCACACATTAAGGACAACAACTACTCACATTCAATGGGCCGTAAATATTTAAGTGACTTTGGGATGGGTGTGTGCGAGTTCATGTGACTAGCATGGCTCAATAAATGGCCTAAAACTGACAAACGGAGAGAAGAAGCAGGACACAGAGGCAGATAGAAAGTAGAAAAAATACCATTGATAGCTTCATTGCTACGTCGTCATATTGCATCCGTTATTATGAATGTTTTTTCTCTCTCTTCAGAAATTGTTTCCATTTTTATGTTGCCTGTTCGAAAATGCAACATCGATTGCCTGGAAGCTATGGCAATTTTTTTCCTTTGCTTGGAATAAATACTTTCTGATTATGGTACTTTAACAGCCCAGCAATGATGCTTAATGTGCTATGTTGTTGTTGCTGCTGTTTTTTCGTTCTTGTCATATTCTCATTTGAAATTTTATGGCATTTTTTGTTGATTTTTATGCCTTTATGTGGGGTATGTATGTATGTGTGTGTGCATCAACATATGTCGTTGCAAATGCATTTTCAATTAGCGCTCATAGCCATTTAATGTTCGTTCGTAGTTTTTTGTTCTCGCAGCTGCATTTCAAATGGGCAATTTATGTTTTTTTTACGGATTCATGAGAGAGTGGGAGGCTGGAACTTGGGTGGATTTTATGGTTAAATGTTATGAGATTTAAAAATAAAATGATCGGATTTTATGAATATTGAAGGAAGATCTTCCTCTGCACTACTTAAAAAATATGTTCTGGCCTTCTAATTAATACCCGTGAAAGAATATTTTTAATAATCCACGCCATCGATTTTTTTGAAATTCACGCCTATTAATACCCATGAAAAAATATTTTTAGTAATCCACGCCATTGATTTTTTTTTGAAATCCAGGCCATCGTTTTTTTTAAATCCCCGCCTATTAAAAAATATTTTTAATAATGAAAAAAATATTTTTAATAATCCACGTCATCGATTTTTTTTAAATCCACGCCTATTAATAGTCGTGAAAAATATTTTTAATAATCCACGACTATTAATACCCGTGAAAAAAATGTTTTTAATATTCAACGGCTATTAATACCCGCGTCTTCTTAAAGAATACGTTCTGATCTTTAAACCAGTAAGGAAAGTTCAAAAGTCGGATGGGGCCGACTATATGATACCCTTCACCAATATGGGTACATGCAAGACATGTTAATATCTACAATATCCTGTTGATATAGAAATTTCGCAAACATTATTCGGGACCTAATTCGGTACTCTGTGCAAAATGTTGCTTCAATCGGAACAATATTGGGAGTTTAGTGCCAAATTACTTTAAATCGGACGAATCTATATATGGGAGCTATATCTAAATCTGACCCGATTTCAACAAGATTTCACATACATCAGTCGGGACTTAATTCAGTACTCTGTGCAAAATTTTGCTTTAGTCGGACCACTATTGGGAGTTCGGTGCACTATTTACATTAAATCGAACGAAAATATATATCTTAGCTATATCTAAATCGGAACTGATTTTAACAAAACTTAGCATATAACTATCTAGACCTAATTCAATACTCTATGCAAAATTCAATCGGATCACTATTGGGAGTTTGGTAAATCAATAAGTTAAAATAGGACGAAAATATATATGGGAGCTATATCTAAATCTGAACTGATTTTCTCAAATTTCAATAGGGTTCATCCTTGGGCCTATTAAGTGACCTGTGCCAAATTTCATCCAAATCGGATCATAAATTGGACCCGTACATGAACGGACGGACATGTATAAATCGACTCAGAAAGTGATTCTATGCATATTCTCAAAAGGAACCATGGGTCTATCTCGATTTGTTTGCCTGTTACAAACATATGCACAAAGACATATAACCCCCCTTTAATACCCTTCACCACACTGTGGTACAAGGTATTAAAAGGGGGTTATATGGGGACTACCCCTAAAAGGGGGCGAATATTAATAATTTTTGGGAGGGGGGTTTGTATACCACTACAAAAAACCAAATTACAAAGAATTTGGTCGAAAAACGGGTAGATTTGCTACCCAATAAGAACTAAAAGTACCAAATTTCTGTGAATTCGGTCGAAAAATGCGATCAAAACCCCCCAAAATACCGAAAATGGGGGGTACGCTTATATGGGGACTATCCGAAAAAATGGACCTATATATATATAATTTTTAGTAGGGAATTCAGTCAAAACGGACAGACGGACATGCATAAATCGACTCAGGAAGTGATTCTATGCATATTCTCAAAAGGAACCATGGGTCTATCTCGATTCTTTTTGCCTGTTACAAACATATCCACAAAGACATAATACCACAGTGTGGTGAAAGGTCTATATAAAGAAGACGGGAATGTATTCTTTTAGAAAACTTTTCTTATAGGTTGTCTTATTATAGAAAATCAATGGGTCTACTTATAAAAGACCCAGAAAGTCTTGATACTCATCCCTAAAAACGAACGACATTATTCTCGTACCAATGATGAGCATGATATTTGTTAGTGTCCGAAGCCAATGTTCTAAATAAAGAATTTCTTACGTTGCTATTGACAAAAACAAAGAACAAAAAAACAAGAAAAACACAAATTGCCACCATAGATGTGTGTAAAGATAGATATTGGCATTTACATCGAAGACATCGCATTGATGCCAATGATTCTTGATACTTAAAATATTCTGCTGGTGGTGGCAAGTTCATTGCACCATTTGAGATATTTTTGTCAACGAACATCCGCTTTTGTTAGATTTCTATTGGAGAGGAGTTGATGGGAAAAGCAAAAAAAAAAAAAAAAAAATCGAAAAAAGCTAAAAATTTCCATTGAAGTCAATGATACCAAAGTAGTTGGCTTCTGAAATTAAAACTCTTAAATGTATTTCTAGCCAACACCAGCCTTCATCGGAAATAGTATTCAATTTTGAAGTTATGTGCTCTTTTGGGGAATTCTTAAGAACGAATATTCTCAAAATATTATTTCAAATTAAAAAAAGAAAATGACATTCAAAAGCCTAGTCCTCCACAATGCCTTACAATTTAATCCAAAAAACAAAGTGCATTCCTTTTATCCTTAAAATGATGCCTCCTGCACACAATCGAAAGCCTAGAAGCCAAGTCAAGGTTTGTTTATTTTATTTGTGAGTGGGTGTGTGCTTATGTTTGTGGCAGCAATGTCATCACCACCACCACCACCACAAATAAATCCTTCAACAATACTGAAAACAATAAAGGTGAATGCCAAAAAGCCTTGCCATTTGCCTTTGGCAAATTGGAAACACCCAGAAAAAATGTGAATAAACGACACTGAATGCCACCATGCAGTTGAGAGGTCGTATCAGGCAATTAATATTTTTCAAAAGGTCCTCTTTTTTGTGAAAAAAACGTTTTTTTTTTCTTAATGGCATCTCTCTTTTGAAATTGTTCATTTGAATGTTAAGATCTTGAAATGATTTCTTTTGGGAATGGGAAAATAAATGTGTGCCGATTTTTGGAGATTTATGAAAGGCATCCTTAATAATCCTTATATTGAAAATACAGGTATATCAAATAAAGGGCAGAACAATATTCGCGACTTCTATATAACAGGACACCAGTAGGACTTTTGGAGACTTATTGACATTATTCAAACTTTTTCATTGAGTGTGTTTGACGTTTTTGAAGCTTTAGTGATCAGTATAATTCCCCAAAAATATCCTACATCAAATTGGAACCCGCATAAGTAAACTTTGCACACACACTTTACTACCCTCAATGCAAAGAGCGACACAATTTATACTAAACTCTCCATGAAACCGAACACCCATTTACACGTCACTTCTCCAAAAAATGTCTATATAATTGACTGTAAGTGTTCGCCAAACATCAAACACTGAAAGTGGGAGCATGATGTTGCTGCGTGTTCATGCTAGTTAAAGTGACGTCAAACTTCATTGCTGGGCAGGTGGTTTGGGTTTACAAACAAATGAATGGAGTGATGGGGGAGGCCGATTGTCTACAAACAGTGAAGAAAAAAATAAGCACGCCGGCCAAGACATTGTGGAAAATAACTTGTAACTAAAAATAGATGATATTGACCGAACGACAAAAATAATTGTATTTATTTAATTTGACCAACAACAGACATCGAAAAAATTGTCTGTTGATATTTGAAGTTAGGCAGAAATGGTAGACAATTGAATTTCCCTAAAAATAGGTGTTGAAATTAACTTGTAGGTGTATTGAGGCGACTATGTTTATCATATCATTGGCCAAGGTCGATATAAATTTATTCGAAATAAAAAAAGAAAAAATAATCATGGTCCACAGTTATTGATTTGTTAAAAACATACTAAAATATTATTTGGTTTGGCTTATATTTTTCTGAAAAATTTGAAAAAGATTGAGTAAGTTTTACTAAAAATTAGAAATTTAGAATAGAATATAATTTTCTTAGGCTTAACTTTTTCTGAAGAATTTTTCTTTTACTAAAAATTTGATTTTAGGAATAAAATATAATTTTCTAGGCTTAATTTGTTCTGAAAAAAAATACTTTTTTGACTTGCAAAAAATCTCTTGGCCTTCTAAAATAATAAAAATAAAGGAATCTAGAGTTGTACAGTTCACGAACGAACTAGTTCAAATGAACGATTCACTTAAAAGACCTATTGAACTAGTTCGTTAAAATAACGAACTGGAATAATCTTCCTTTTAGTTCAAATGTGAGCGTTTTACTGACCTAGTTCGATTTTTCTCTAAATGGAAGCGGCACCGATCGAGTTTTATTTTGCATGGGATATTAACAGCGATTTCATTTAGTAAACATATAAAATATGTTGTCTATCATTTATGCTCGCAGAAAATTTTCAATTATTCTGAAACTTTTCTTTAAAACTTCACACCTTACAAATCCGCTGAAACTGTTCTAAATTTTTTCTATATAATATACTCACCATAAATAAAACAAAATTGTAAAATTGTTTTTATTCACACATCACAATCTTCCATGAACACACACTATCAACTGAACGAATTGGAGAGCCATGAACTATAAAAAGAACGACCGAAGTAAAACGGCAACTGAATAAAAGAGTTTAATTGTGAACGATTGAACTACTGAACTAGGAGACCGAACTAGTTCAGTCAAAAGAGCTGAACTAAAAAGAGCGATCAGCTAACTGAACTAGATAGAACAACTCTAAAGGAATCCCTTGCTCTTCTATAAGAAACACCGAATGGAAATTTAAATATGAGACGCCCGAGTTGGAATGAGTTACTTCCTAATTCATTTTCCGGAAAATAATATTAAACTAATTTATTTTTAAAGATGTCCCGGCTTTCTAGCAACCTATTCGAAACATTTGCAACATTTTTATAGGAGACCAATATGTCTGCTCATACATGTCCGAACATTATTGCTAACTCATTTTCTTTCATAGAAGACTAACAAATTGAAATATTGTGAAAAATCAAATAAATACCAAGTATACTAAAAAACAGGTGCATACACTGTTGCGTATGACTATTGTCGCTAGTCATACGACACCATGTTCACTTGGAGTTCACATTACTCCAACTCCTAAAAATTTTAAAGTTCTATAAACCTCGAAAAGGATATCCATAAAATGAACACATTTTCACCAAATTCACGCAAATATTAATATGAAACGATATTATTTCTAATAATTTCCCGGGTTTTTAGCAGCTCACTCGTGGTCTTTGGAAAAAGCTTTTGCAAAATTCGAAGTAATTGTTTTAAATACTTTTAAAAAATAGAAATTGATGACCTCTTAAAATTATTTCAAAATCCAATATAATATTATTTTCTTATTAAAAATGCAATCCTATTTCTCCTTTAAATTCATTTTCTGTTGAAAAAATCGTTCGTCTTCAATTCAGTTATCTTTAAATAGATTTGCCATCAACAACATCAATATTCGTGCATTTTTTTATAAAACAAGCACCAAAAAGATTCACTTAAATTGTCGCCATTACAATTTATATTCAAAAAATATTTATTAAAACAAAAAAGTTTCTTTCTTTCCCATTATCGTTCGATAATTTCTTCAGTTCATATACTGCAAACCGCAAATGACAACGACGCATTTTTGATAAGTTGCCAAGAAGTCGTTTAAGTCCCATGAACACATACATACGTACACACATAAAGAAAATTCATATATAAGAAAAGAATCCTGTTCATATATGTGTTCATGTGTGTGCTAGTTGGGGAATCTTATACACTTGAGTGGTAGCGACACCACTACCATTGTCACATAGCGGTTATTATTTTATTTTTTGCAAACTTTTTTTGTTCCAAGGATGTCATCCAAGTCATGCGTAACACACAAAGAATAGCAAGATAAAAAAATAAGAGGACTTAAAAATATTGAAAAAAGAACACAACAACTACAAGATATAAATAAAAATTGATTTTTCTTGTAAACGTTTAAGAATATCATCGATGATGTCCTTAAAAAATCCAAAGGGTTCTCTGAGAATAGACTCACGATTTTCTTACAGAAAACTAAGAAGCCTTCCAAGTAAGGACCATATGATCTACCTACAAGAGATTAAAGAATATTACTCTTGTAGAAGAACGATATATATTCTTATATAAATCCAATAGAATTCTGGGGGTGATCTTATAAAATACCAAAGGGTTATGGTATATCAATTAAAGGATAATTATCGAACACCATAAGGATTTATTTTAGAAAATCTAAATCATTACGGGACCTTCATTTAGAATACCATAAGGTCATTATAATAAGACAAGAATATCTACTGATTTTAAATAATTAGGAGATCTCATAGAAGTCCAGAATGTATTATCATAAAATACCAGGTTTTATCATGAAAGTCCGGTAAGTTTTCTCATAGAAGAACACTTCGTTTTCTCTCACAGTAGTCCCATCTTCATCTACTCTATGAACAAGTTAAAGCCTTCTTATAGAAGACTAAAGGGCCTTTAGGAGGACTTCATAGAAAGCCATCAAGTACTCTAATAGGAACATAGTAGATCTTCGAATTGAAGACGAATAGGTCTCCTTCTTCTAGAATGCCAAAAGGTTTTCTCATAATAGACAATTAGGTCTTTTCATAGAATACCAATACGTTTTCCCATAGAAGACCAGTATATCTTCTCAAGAAAGTCGTAGAATTCCAGTAGGTATTTTCGTAGAAGAATACTAGTAGGTATTTTCGTATAGAAGAGCAGAATATCTTCATAGAAGACCATAAGGTCTACGGATAAATTACCACAAGATGTTTTTAATGAAGACTGTAGGTCTTTTCATAAGAAACCATAAGGTCTTCTCATAGTAGACTATTAGGTCATTTAATTGAAGACCAGTAATTTTTCTCAGTTAATTCAACAGATTAACAGTAAGTCTTCTCATATAATTTTCATAGGAGACCAGTAGGACTTTTCATAGATGACCAGAAGGTCTTCTCATAGAAGACCTGAAGGTATTCTCATAGAAGATTGGAATATCTTCTCATAGATGTTTTCCCATAGAAGACCAGAAGGCCTTCTCAAAGAAGACCAAAATATCTTCTTATAGATGACCAGAAGACCTTCTCATAGATGTCCATAAAGTCATTTAGACCAGAACACTAAAAGTTCTTACCATAGATGGCCAAATGTTGTTTTCATAGAAGACCCATGAAAAGTCCTACTAGTCTCTTACGAGAAGAACTCTTCTCATTGAAGACTTGTAGGTCTTTTCATTGAAGACCAATAGATCTGCTCATAGAAGACTCATATGTCAGTTCACAGAAGGAACGGTGTCCTTATTGAAGACTTAAGCAAGTATCTTCTTATTGCCAAAATAAATGACTTTTCATGACATTCAATTTGATGAAGACCAAAAAAACTTTCAGGAGGACAACAAGTGGTATTTTCTTACAAACCCTTCTTCTTATAGAAACTTTGTATGCCATTTTACAGTAAACTTCAAGGTTCTTTTATAGGAGACCAATAATTCTACTCACAGAAGTTCGAATATTATTGCTATGGTCAAAATTTTTTCAATAGAAGACAAAAGTTATACGCCCATAGGGAAAATATTAAAACAAAATTGGAGAGTCGATAGGCATCAATTGCACGTAAAAACAGTTGCGTTCACTATTGCGTATGACTATTGTCGTTAGTCATACGGCACTATGCTCACTTGGAATTCAGCACTTATTTAATTCGAATTTGCCACACTTTAATTCATGTACATCTGTAATTATGTGCAAATTAAAATTTTGTTTTTTCGGGATTTTCCAACCGATTATAACCAATATAAAGGAATATTTGAATATTCTATAGAGTGGAGTCATTTCTTTCTTTACGCAAAATTATAAAAAATTTTAGTAGTATAACAATAATTTTATATTAATTTATTCCTAAGTGATTATTTATACTCTTTGAGTCGAGCTTAATTATCGAAGTTTTGCAATGAAAAGGAAAGCCAGGAGAAGAACCTACGTACCCACCATTATGCGACGCGTTTCGCCGTTGGTTAAGCGGTTCATCAGGCATATTGGGCTATGTGGCTTTACAAATGTCGTAAGTTGATAACTTGTATTTATTCCGCCCTGATGCGAATTAAATTCAAATTTGTCAAAGTTCGACATTTGTCTTCATTCTAGAAACAGTCCTTTTCAACGCAGATTTTTGTTGTAGCGATGGATAATTAATCCAGACACCTACAATTGCTTCCATGGTATACACATGTTTCTGCTCAACCGTTTTGGAAGTGTGTTGATGGCTCACAACGTTAAGTGGTCTGGCAACGTTTGTGTTCTTCCGAGGACCGTAATTCGAGCCCTAGCCGTGCTCAGCTTGAATTAATTTTTGTTATTTGAATTTTGGCTTGTAAGGGCAGTGATCATTTGAAAGTAATTTTTAAGTGATTATTTATATTCTTTCGAGTCGAGCTTAATGATCGAAGTTTTATAAAATTCCGACAAATGTCTGTAACAATATTCTAATTACACTAAAGTTGTGAAGTTCAATTAACGTCTAAAAGGATAACCAAAAGATGAACAAATTTCCCTCAAAGTTATCGTCAATGCGTATGATATATGTCGTTAGTCATACGACACCAAGTTCACATTGAATTTTACGCTTCTTTTATTAGCGTAAATTGACTTTGGATTTTAAAATGATTTTAGAAACGATAAAATTTTGTATACATATATTGTCATTATTTTCGAAAATATCTATTTTCCCGTTAAATATATTTCCTACAAGGTATATTTCTGAATACTTTTCATTGATTTCTCTATTCACATAATTCTAGAAGAACCTAATTCCAATTGCAACTAAATAATGCACAGTTCAATGAACTCCAACAAGGATACTCAACAAGAAGGAAAAACAAAAAAACTTTCCTTGAAAGATGCCATTGTACACAATTATCTTCAACATGTTAATCCCTTTAAGAACGAAAGATAGAGAAAGAAATCTATTCTTAGCAATATGCTTCTCTACAAATTCTTTATTCAACACATTATGTCCTTGCATCTAGCTTTACTCGTTCGGTGCTTCCTCCTCCTGTGTAATCAACATCAACAATTTATGCATTTTCGTTTTTCTTTTTTTTTTGTTGCTCTGCAAGGAATAAAACTTTTCCGTTGTCATGAAGTAATCTTGAGTTCAAAATGTCTGTTAGACACAACAACATCGTACTCGTCGTCGTCGTTATCATCGGGTTTTCCCACAATTGAGTCTGCATAGTTCGCATAATATTTTTTTTCTTAGGTTGCAAAGTTAAGGAACAGCATTTCTCTGGCAATCATAATGTCAGTATTATATTGTTCATTTGCAGTTCTTTAGTTATTAAATGAGTTTATTTATTTACTTTTAGTTTTTTTTTCACTTCGTTGAATATCCTTGTTGGATTTGCGCTCTTCCATTAACATTTCTTACTTTATTCGCTAATAAACACTAAACGTTAAGATGTTTATGTTTTTCTTGTTATTGTTGTACATTCATTCTTTTCATTTTATTATTATCCTTGAGTAGAATTTAATTTAATTTGGGGATTCTAGGAAATGGGTTGTGTGAACAAATGCAAATAAATGACCTTAAAGGTTGAATATAATTGTGAGAATATTTTGCGGGAAAATTAAGGTTTGCAGCTGTAAGACATCAATCCGAAAAGTTTTCACTATACTTTAATTACCTAAAAAATGTATATGTATGTACTGGAATGACATTAATTTATTAATAGTACTCATACAGCATATCGGCTAATTAGAAATTAATAAAAAAACCAGTAACGAAAGTAGTAAAGTCGGACGGGGCCGACTATATGATACCCTTCACCACTATGGGTATATTAAACAGGGCTATTATCATGAAATCGGATGAAACAAAATATGTGGTATTTACCTAATGTTAAACGACCTAGATCTATCCATAAACATGTCATTCGTTTGTTACAATGGGATAAAAGTATGTAAATCGACATCAAACAAAATTTGATATCAATCTGACAAACATAAGGAGTGTGACGCACACTTTACTTAAAATCGGATGAGAATATATATGGACGTTATATCCAAATATGAACCGATTTCAAGGAAACTTGTAACTTGTTTCTAACAGCCATATATTGGTTCCTTGGTGCTCACTTAAAATCAATCTATAATATAAGGCAGCTATATCTAAATCTCAACCGATTTTCAGGAAACTTGACACACATCATTCTGGATTAAATTCAGTACACTATGCAACATAAGAATTTTGGTACATAATTTACATTAAATCGGACGAATATATATATATATATATATATAGATCTAAACCGATTTTAACGAAACTCAGCACACATCATTCCAGCATCAATTGCAATGCCAAATTTCGTGCAAATCGAAAGATATATGGGGACTTTGGTGCACCAATAACATGAAATCGGAGGAAACTATATATGGGAGCTATATCTAAATCTGGGCCGATTTTCACGAAACTTGGCAGACATCGTTCTAGGCTCTATTCAGTACGTTATACCAAATTTCGTGCAAATCGAAAGATATATAGGGACTTTGGTGGACCATTTGCACGAAATCGGACGAAACTATATATGGGAGCTATAACTAAATCTGGACCTATTTTCTAGAAACTTGACAGACATCATTCTAGGCTCAATTTAGTACGTTATAGCAAATTTCGTGCAAATCGAAAGATATATAGGGACTTTGGTGCGCCAGTAACATGAAATCGGAGGAAACTATATATGGGAGCTATATCTAAATCTGGACCGATTTTCACGAAACTTGGCAGACATCGTTCTAGGCTCGCTTCAGTACGTTATACCAAATTTCGTGCAAATCCAAAAATATATAGGAACTTTGGTGCACCAATAACATGAAATCGGAGGAAACTATATATGGGAGCTATATCTAAATCTGGACCGATTTTCACGAAACTTGGCAGACATCGTTCTAGGGTCAATTAAGTACGTTATACCAAATTTCGTGCCAATCGAAAGATATGTAGGGACTTTGGTGGACCATTTGCACGAAATCGGACGAAACTATATATGGGAGCTATATCTAAATCTGGACCGATTTTCTAGAAACTTGACAGACATCATTCTAGGCTCAATTTAGTACGTTATGGCAAATTTCGTGCAAATCGAAAGATATATAGGAATTTTCGTGCACCAATAACATGAAATCGGAGGAAACTATATATGGGAACTATATCTAAATCTGGACCGATTTTCTCAAAACTTGACAGACATCATTCTAGGCTCAATTTAGTACGTTATGCCAAATTTTGTGCAAATCGAAAGATATATAGGGACTTTGGTGCACCATTTACCTTAAATCAGACGAAAATATATATGGGAGCTATATCTGAATCTGAACCGATTTTTCCCAATTTCAGTATGGTTCATCCTTGGGCCAAACAAATGAGCTGTGCCAAATTTCATCCAGATCGGATTATAAATGCGACCTGTACTTTGTTTACAATTTAACACCAACAGACGGACGGACGGACATGCATACATCAACTCAGAAAGTTATTCTATGCATATTCTCAAAAGGAACCATGTGTCTATCTCGTTTGCTTTTGCCTGTTACAAACATATGCACAAAGACATAATAACCTGTACCACAGTGTGGTGAAGGGTATAATAACAGAATACTTCCTGATGACAGCTCGAATTATAATGCTGTACAATGATTCTTCTATTGTAATTTTCTGGAATTTCCTCTAAGATTTCATGATCAGACCCACCTTTAAGTATATCGATCGTCATACCTCGACTAGCTGAGTCGATATAGACATGTGTGTCCGTCCGTCTGTCCATTATAATTTGTAAACACGATACAGGCCACAGTTATGGACCAATCTTCACGAAATTTTGCATGAAGAAGGGGATCGGGCCAGAGAATAAGCATGCATGTTATGATAAAAATTGGTCAATATTTAGCGGGTCAAATGGACCCTGACAAAATTTGTATTCTATGGCATATATATTCACTTCTGAAGGATGTAGACCCGAGAAGTTGATAGTATATCCAAGAGGAGTGGTTGGCCTTTAAATTGATATCAAATATAGTGATGTATCTACTCAGATGTGGGAGTTACAGTCAAATATTTACAGGTGATTACGTATTCAGATATTATTTAGTAACCCATTACCACATTAGAGGGGGAAATATCGCGCTGATTGCTTTGAAATTTTTCATGAAGTTCCAGTTATGGTCAAGGACAACGCCTACAATTTTCGGTGATGATTATATTAAAACTTTGGGATGAAATGGATCGAAAACTTAATTTTTTGTGTGTTTTCGAGTCGAGTATAATCCGAAAATCAAAACACAACCCATCGTGAAGGTAATCTGGAAAAGTAATTAGAAGGACTGTACTGAATATTCAAAAAAGTAAGGAAGTGGTGCTGTTGACTTCTAATCGGGCAAGAGGGGGCAAATATCACGAAATATTATTCAGACTTGAAATAAACATCCTCAGAAAGTTAGAGTTGGTGGTAGTTGTGTAGGGTATCGTATGGTCGGCCACGTCCGACTGTACTGCTCCGCTCACTGGGTTTTTCTTGTAGTGATGGACTTTTTTCCATACAGACTACAATATTTTTCTTAGGAAGATAAGGAGATGGCTTTGAACGCTAAGGCGCCGGACATTAACAGATGCCAAGGGAACCAGGGTTCAAATCCCAGTTGGGCTCAAGCTGAATTTTTTGAGTTTTGTTTTTATGCCTTTTTAGGGCGAAGGATCATTCATGTAAATGTTTTTTATTAATTTCTCTTTCGAGATGAGCTACACCTAACATTTTTACGAGAAATTCGTAAGTAGTTATAGGTTCAAATGAAATAAAAATGTCTATAGAAAATAAATGCCTGCCTCATAAATAAATGTCATCTAATTAATTGTGGCCAGATTTTTTGCAATTAAGCAATGCCTTATTAACTGAAACTTAATACAAAAATGGTGTATTAACTGGTCTTCTCGGTTTTCTCATAAAAGAGCAGTATGCCATCATGTAGAAAATCAGAGGGCTACATCATAGAAAACACGTAGGTCTTCTTATGTTAAGCCAGTTGTCATAATCATAGATTGTTTTTTCTCTTCTTATAAATGATCAATAGGTCTAATAAAAGACGAATATTTTTTTTAAAAAGATCTCTATAGAGAGGTACTATATTTTAAAAAAATATACAAAGTTGTTGGTTTAATAAGAAATTTAAGAAAATTAATTAATTAAGTCACAATAAAACTCAAAATCAATATTTAAAGTACACTTTTATTTAATTTTTACCTATTTTGGACTCATTATATATACTTGTTAAGAATATTTAAAAATTATTAAAATTATAGCGAAACAATGCCTCATATTGTAAAGTATTTAAATTTATTTAAAATCAATCACATTTTTCTATTGAAAAATACCACACCAAGATATATAACCCCTTAGGCTGTTTCGGTTCACCAATCGGCCTTGTTAATGTCCTAGAATTTCATAAAAAATGTCCTTTGAGTTTGTTTTTTGTGGGTCATGTAGAAACCAATATTTACGAGCACACATGCACACACACAATGCTCCCAAAAGCATTCAATATATGTGTGTGTGTGTGCGCGAGGCATCAATACATTTTCAATAACCTTCATCCCTGTGGGAAATTTCATGCCAATGGCATGCAAATACATTGAGTGGCCATCAGGCATGTGCCACCAACTAACCAACCACTCACCACAAAAATACAATAGCACAGCAGAGGCATCAAAGTTTAAATATTCATGTGAAACCCAAGATTTTTTACACACAAAAAAAAACAAATTTGTTTTCATTTTTATGATTTGTAAATGTAATAAAAAAAATATTTTACAAAACGCAATCACATCAAAAAAAGAATCAAATGTCATTGTTTCAAACTTCTCTTGTTGAGTGCCATAAAATAAATCCTCTGAATATTACCATCAACCACATTTTGCCATCACATTCTAATAATTTGAAAATATATAAAAATAATAGAAAAAACGAATCAAATCTACTTGAAATGTTGCTGTGATTTCGAAAATTCATTTTATGGAATTTTTATGACGGAAATTACAAAACAACAAACATACAGACAATCCAGTAAACTAGATTGCCATTTTGTGTGTGTGTTTGGCCACCACACTCCATAATATCCGTTTAAATTTCCTTAACATTTGTTTGGATATTACTGCTAGATTTTCCCTAGTAAGTCATGATAGAATTTTCATGGAAAAATCACAAATGATGATGATGATTTTTACGATATGAGCCGAAGAAGACGAGGCAGAAAAAAATGTAATTTACTATTCATGATATTTTGCCTCGCTATTAATATTCCTTACAACACCACCACCACCATATTTCTAAGACATGTGCGGATATTTACTTGCACTTGTGTTGGGTAAAGTGTCACGTTCTTTGGTTAGAAGAATGGTCATTGTATTAAAGGAAATTTGATGGAAATGTATCTCTTAGAAGTGCAAGTAAATTACGTTGGAATTCAAAGGGCGTATAGTACAGATTCTGAAAGAGGGACTAAAAATAAATAAAATTCTTAAATATACAGTGGAATTTATCGCCTACTGGAAAATGAAACTTTGTCTTTTGTGTAAACTAGACATATGAGGATCTGTGAAATCTGATTCCCAATTTACTGTCGCTTCGTTTGAAGGTTAAGGGCCTTTAAAATGCCTGAAATGGTCCGGAATCTTCGGAACAAATTACAGATGCTAAGGCTGGCAAATGGATTCTATGTGAAATCAAATATCAATTAAAAAATATTCTACTAGTAGTATTTTATCCTCAAAAAATTCAAAAGAGCTCTGTCATTAAATAGACCTACATAAAACATTTTCGGCTGGAAAGTATGTTTGCCTCAAAGAATTTGGATCGACTAAAAGCTAAGAATTTCGTAACGAATGCAGCTTTGCTCAAGCGAGGGCCGAAATAAGTCCTATTGAGTATAACGTACCGAATTGAGCCCCAGACAAATAATTTTTATTTGTACATTTTATTAACTTGTTTGATTTCCTTGAAAATTACATCTTTAATAAACTTCCTAAATACACGTTTACGACGACATCTTCTCATTTTATTGCACATAAATGTATTTGGCCCTAATCTACAACAATGGGTATCATATGTTCACCCTAAATATTTCCAGCTCTCCTGTGCTTCATATCAGCACCTTCAATAGCTTCCTTTCTTCTCTCCCGCCTCCTCTTTTGTTTCCGTCTCTTCTAAACACTCTTTTGTCAACAACACGAATCGTTGCATATATCCGAATAAACAAATCATTCTATTTCCTTTCTGAACGAAACCACAACAGCAAATACGGCGATGTGATACTCTAAAAAGGAAACACATGTTCGGTAATACCCTTACGTGCAACCACAACGACTATCTATGAGAAGTTAATTTAATCAGAAATAGAAAAAAATCAATGGCACACAACAATATGACATTTATGGATGGTACATGTTTCAACCGTTTTAATCAATTTTCTAGGAATCAAATGGGCGACAGATGTTATGAAAAAAAACCTAGATAAGTTGAGGAATACAAAAAGGGTAGAATGATATTCGACCTATGTCCCCATAGTTTTATATTTAAAATTTCGCTGATTGTCTGAAAATCCAAAATTGTTCCGCTGGGAAATATTTGAAATTGTGTGCACTGAAAGCATTATGTGGAACCATAGACCAATGGTCTTTAAGAAGATTTGCTACTTCTGGGAAATATAAATGGACCCTTAAATGGACGCTATGTCCTAAAATTGATCGATATTTATAATTTTTGGTATTAAGAAGTATAAAGCGGCCTTCTCTAAAAAGTGGACTTATATTTGTACTTTTTGATGGTTGTTGTTGTAGCAACTGAAATACATTGGGAATTTGGAGACAGATGAGTAGGCTATGATGGACAGTTGAATAGGTGCAACGTCTCGTGTAGTCCTAGTCCACATGCTGGGCATTCGTTGTATCATCCTGATTTTATCTGTCTAAGACTACTCGTATCTGTCAAGGCAGCTGTTTCTCCTGTGCTACTATGGATGATGCTGCAATGTGGAAACTTTAAACGCATTTTTCTCTAAACAGCATTTTTGCGAATGGCGGACACGATAACTCAAAAGCTAATAATCCGATCGATTCCAAATTTTGGGACGTTTCTCTGTGAGTGTATAGATATCTTATAAACTAGGATAAATCCAATCGGTCAAGATCTTCCTTATTTTTTAACTTGGTTTGTGGTAAAAAATCATTAAAAAAATCTCCTGGCGTGCTTGGGCTGAAGACATCTGTCATAAGGTCATGACAGGGCGGCATTCTGGAAGGTCCGAATTTTCATCCATTGACCAGCCTATTTTTTTTATAAGAGAAAAGACGGAACTCCTTTCAGCCCATCAGCTGCTGCCTGCCACCTTAGTAGCTTGAGCAGACAATCTGAAAATGCCTCTTAAACCTTATAGCCTTGGGGTAATTGTTTGTCGGAATCTTGTCTCCATATTCATGTCTCCATGGGCAGTGTGCCTGTGGATATCAGATGGATGGAACTATCACAAGATTAGCCCTTGATCAATTTTTTTGAAATGTGTTAGTGTTCGTAGATATACTGTTATTTCAGAAAGGAACGGGTAAAAGTGGAAAAGGGCCAATATCGATTTCTTGTATTTGGAGAGCCTATCCAAAATCTTATAAGTAGCATTTTTATACCCTCATCCTTATGGCTAACGAGGGTATATACACGTTCATGCCTCATCGAAATATTGTTTTTATACCTCATGTCTCTTTCAACCAATCTGTTTCAGACAATTTGGAGTAGATTTACAAATGTTTGGCCTGCCTCATCGAAATATTGTGTTTATACCTCGTGTCTCTTTGAACCAAATCTGTTTCAGATAATTTGGAGAAGATTTACAAATGTTTGGCCGGCTGGGGTACACGAAGCCTCTTGAAGGGGTAACCGATTTCATCCAAACTTTGGACATCGTAATATTTCTTCCAAACTTAGTTTCGAAAATTTGGAGTTTCGGTCCACTCCTTCTGGTACCTTCCCCCCCAAATGGTTAACATTTTGCTAAAAATAATTTCATAATATTATGCGAGCAGATTATCCGATTTTACAACCCATGGTACTGTTATTGTACCATGGTACAACCTAATGTTTTTACCAAGCCTAGAACAAGTCCGAATGTGAGACCTTTTACCTCCAAAGGGGTCAATATTGGACCTCCAAAAAACCAGTCTTGAAGTATTTATTTATCAGGACTCCAGATAGAAGGAGGGAGGATATGTTTTACAAAAATATACCTCATTCAATTTGACTGAAGAAATATTATCTCAAATTGAACTTGCCATAGTCGCGAAGAAAGACACATTTTGCTTCAGGAACCTTACAGTTACCGGCAACAAATACTTTGGGACATAATTCAAAAACGTAAATTGTGGCGAATTTGTACTTCTGGATTCTTTATATAGTCGCCGAGGGTTTTCATTCCTATAATGAATTTTCCACACACAGACCATGAGATAGATTCTGTATCACAGTGTATTTTTGGGGCGTGAAATGAACCAAAAATCGTTTCTTGTTTTTATCACAGCTCTTATGTCCAATATTATGACCTGAACATCACAAAATTATCCATAGAGAAGAAAAATGGGATTTAAGGCATTAGTATGACTTCTTTGGTGATAATCGTTCGGTGGAAAATGGGTCAAAGGGACCATTAATTTTGTGTGGGGACTTTACTAAAATCTTTAGAGTAGAATTTTTTGTAACATAATTTGACATCAATAAATACTTTGTGTGTTTATATTTTTGTTCAAGAAAATAAGGGACCGAAAAGTCACGAGGGCTGGAGAGGATGTATTTTACAAAAACATTCCTCATTCCATTTGAATGAAGGCATGTCATCTCAATAAGGCATGTCATCTTCATGAACTCTAGAAATACCAGTGAATAATAGTTCTAGACATAATTCAGAATTTGGCGAATTTGTCCTTCTGCGTTCTTTATATATTCACCAATGGCTTTCATCGCCATACGGAATTTTCTACCCCAGACCATGAGCTCGATTTTGTGTTACAGTGCATTAAGTGTGTGAAAAACTCATCGCTCTTGACGCTAAAATTATGACCCGAACATCACGAAATATACTTGGAGAAGAAGTATAGGATTCAAGGCCTATGCAAAGTTATTTTGGTGATAATTGTTTGGTACGTAGAAGGTCAAAGGGGCACAATATTTTTTTTTTTTTTTTGTTAAAAACAAGAAAATTTGCACACTATGGTATATATATATTCATTAATGGAAGACACTGTCCGGAAGTCGTCTGTGAATAAAAAGGGATATGTGAGAGATATTGAAATTTGTAAAGGGGTCGACATGATAATTTGCGTACAATAAAATATGAATATAGAGAAATTTGCCAGGGCTTTGAATTTAGTTCTGAAGAAAGTTGAAGTTTAGTGGTAGAAGTGTAGGGCAGTGTAGGTATGTTCCCGTCTGTCTATACTGCTCTTCAAACTTGGTTTTCTTCATTACATCGATGTTGGGAGAGGAAATCGATTGTCTACTAGTCACCAAAATCTATTGTGATAGCCAAGGATATGACCACATTTCCTTTCCTTAACATTAGGGGAAATAAACATCCACAATTTTACACGTGTAGCTGTAATTTTACAATTGTAAACAAATTTGAAGATAAATAAATCTACCTTCCAAAAAAGTTCAAAACAAAATTATAATTTGAAATGTTTTGTCAAAATAAAGGCACAAAGAAAAACATCAAAGCAAAATTTAATAAAAAAAAATTGTCAATTAAAAAACTTTTGGTGTAAAATATCAGAAAAGAATAAAGAAACCAAGACTCAAATAAATAAAGAATAATTAACAAAAAACCAAGAAAGCTCCGTGATATTATGAAAAACTTTAATTCGATACAGCCGCAGCAGAATTTTCAGCAGCGACAACAACAAAACCAAATAAACCACAATTCAAATTCAATGAAATCAAGAATTGTATTACAAACACAAATTACAAAGAAATTTAATTATAATCCAAAGATAAATAATAAGTTCAGTAATTGCTTAACGGTAACAGCACCTGAGGTAACAGCAGCAACAACAAGGAACAAGGGAAAGGAAACCGAAACAGAAACAACAACAATAAGAACAGCAACCACAGCCGTAAAAGCAGCAACATTAAAAATAGTTAAATTATCATTAAAAAGTGGCCAAAAAAGCACAAGGACTAGGAGGATATTAAATACAGCAGGCAAAGGAAAATATCCTGGCAGCAAGAAAACCACAAAAACCTCCTCCGCCGCATACAATAATTGTTCTAACGATAACCATAACAGCTTCATTATTATTCCCCGCCATTTAAAAACAACAACACCACCCCTAGGATTATTTTCCAGAAACCTACAACAAAGAATAACATATACAACAACACCAACAACTACGTTTTACAATAAATCATCAAAATTAAATTCATTAAAACGGAGGGTTTAACATTTGCATTGTTAGCGGGCCCCATGGGCCAGGCTGCCAGTATGTGTCGATTTCGTGGTTGTCGTTACAAAAAGAACAAAAACCAAAAGAATTGTAACCAACAACAACAGCAGCAACAACAACAACATAATCAGCACCAGCAAAATGTAACGCAGCAACAATTGTTACAGCATCATCATAATTCATCATCATCAACCACCTCAATAATAAGTACAACGCCAACGGCTGAGGCGATAACAATACCCCTTACCGCGGCACATCAAACACCACCTCCGCCTCAGTCTGTCAACATCGCAACCTATAATCTCGCAACACCTCAAATAACTTCCCTGCCAAATGTCGAGTATTCAAATTTAAATAATACCGAAGTGTCTACCTATATTCTTAATGGCAATGACATACAAACGGAAGCGACAGCAGCACCAGCAGGTGAGCTAGTAGTAGTACTGACCTCCATAATTGTTGGTTTTTTATTTTACTGCCTCCAATTTCCAACAATCATTGTGATAAGACGATGTTTCTCTTTTTATGTTTCTTTTGTGGAAATAATAAATTATGAAAATTATATAGAGTATATTTATAATTAACCAAATGAAATCCTTGAGATATAATAAAAATAATTTAGACCTAACGGCCGGCTGTCGAAACTCATTGACAAACTGGCAGACACACTGCACGAATATTCGTCACAATAACCATAAGAAAAAATAATAATGAGAGAAGAAATTTCGTGGTATGTTGAGGTATAAAATAAGTGAAATATTTTCAAGTCGCACCTGGTGCGTATACGTAATGTAAACAAATAGTTATTATATATACTCATACACCACTATAAAGTGGTGCATATATGATATATACAATTTTTATATAAAAATGTTCAATGTCGAAAATCACCATACGCACGTTCCTTCAAAGCGAAGTGATTTTTTGTAGCATATGTGTTTGTAATTTGGAATTCCAGGATCTTGTTTGGTAAAAATTAATATATTCGTATATTTTTTCTTAGCCCCTATATAAAGGACACGCGGAATGTTCAATATAAAAAAATTCCCAGCCCTATTTTCCAACCTGAGTGTCCGTCCCTAGGTTGATATTTCGTTTTCTCTTGACACCAATTTCCAAATTCTTGGTAGGGAGACAACTTCCTCACAGAAAATGATCATTATAAGCTCATGCTTCTATGTAACCCCAACACAATGGTTGGTATGTCCCATATCAATATTCCAACAACTGTATTTCGTTTTCCTTGGCAGTAATTCACGAGTTCAGCCCGGCTGAATACTTCTTTTTTATTTTAAAACTAAAAAATATTAAGAAGAACTGCTGGCTTGTGTTGTCATGCACATTACTACTAAGCAAAATTTAGAAAATATTACCTGGCGTAGGCGTAATATAAATTTGAGGAAAAAGAAATCCACTACGGTTATATGAATTATAGGACTTTATTTAACATGTTTCGGAATGTCCGATTTGGACCTAATATGCATCGTTTTGTTGTATGATTTGTTTGTTTGAAAGTCCTGCTGTCTATTTGCAAAAAACTCTAGTAGTCGCTTTTAACAACAATCCTGTCCTGTTGGCCAATTCTGGTCAATTGATATCTTCAAATGGTCCAGTTGTTGACAGTAGAGATCAGAATTTAACGTTTGGCCATATGGAAGCAACTCATAATAAATTATCTCCTTCCAGTCCCACCAAATGCAAAGCAGAACCTTCCTGGAAGTTAGTCCTTGTTTGGCCACCGTTTGAGGTGCCACCGCTCATTGATCACGACCGTTTTCGCATAGGGTTGTCGTATGTGATTTATTTTATTATTATTTTTTTTTCTTAGTAAAAATACACAATTTTTTCCGCCTGTTTAAATCTTCTTCCTTAAGGCTATTGAGGCTAAATAATTCTTTAATACAATTCATACATTTCTAATAAGATGTCATTTAAGTAATACACAAATTTGTACTGTACACATTTTTGCACTTAACCAAAAATTTGAATTTTTTACATTTGTTTTTTAATATGTGTCATTTATAATCAGATCTTAACATATGTAAACAAAAACAATATATATTTGCTGGCAGAGTACAACATTGGGCAACATTGGACCACAAAAACTTAAGAAATATTTCTCCGGACCACTTGACGTATGCGTATTTTAAACAAATTATTATTTTTTAATTCGAATCACGCATACGTTGGTGGTACAGTGGAATTACGAGAAAGCATTCTATGTGTTTATAAAATTTAGCATTTTCAATTCGATACAAATATTTTGTATTATTGTTGTTTTCCTGCTCACACGTAAGATGTGCAGTGGGAAAATAAATTTAATTTATAAAAATCTAGCATCTGCATATATAATTAGCAGATGCACAGTACATTTGTTGGACTACAGTACATAATTTTTCAATCTGCAGATCAGGTATAATCTATTAAAAATAGCGTAACATTTTTAGGAAATATGTACCACATGGACCCATCTGTTACTTCTGTCTTCCTCTGCGAATATGACCACGGGACCGCCAGTCATATACGCAACACACACTCAACTGACGACGCATAAGCAAGCATGTTATTATAGTGTACACACTAATTTAAGGGAAACCCCATTCTCGATTTTAATTTTTCATGATTTTCAATGGGCTGGTAAATCAATACCAATGCTTGTTACGGTTTGTTTCTTTACACATATATAATTGAGGATTTAAAAAGGGAAGAAAAAAAATTACAAAGAAAAATGTTGTTGTTGTTTTTTGTGATCAAAGAAATGTCCTTATTTTTGATGGCGGGCATGATAACTCCTCACTGGAATCGGCAAATTCCAACGGTGTTAGAAAGAGTACATGTCTGGCCTCGCTCTTCGCTCTAAAATTAACAAACTGGCGGACCTTTGAAAAAATATTTTTGGAAAATCGCCGATTTGTTACCAAAACCCAAGTTAAAAAATAAGGAAGATCTTCACCGATTGGCTTTATCCTAGTTCATACGATAGCTATACACTCACAGAGAAACGTGTAGAAATTTGAAATCGATTGGGTTATTAGTTTTTGAGTTATCGAGCCCGCCATTCGCAAAAAAAAAATAGAGAAAAACGCGATTAATGTTTGAGAAGCCCTTCAGCCGTCACTTGATGCTGACACAATAAATCGGCTATATCTTCAAGAGTTCTTGAGATTTTCATTTGAAATTTTGTAGGGACATTCTTTAATTAGTGTAGATTCGAATTATATCAACAACATTTTTGACCCCGAGAATGGGGGGGGGGGGGGGTTCCCCTTAAAAGTGTGCTTTGTTTTATTCTGGTGGATTAATTGTCGGGATTTGGGAAATTAACTTGAGACAATATTCTTCATAGGCCGCGTAAACATTTAGTAACAACTCATGATGTTGCCAGAGAAAATGTGAAATGACTGAAGTTCGATTTCCATGCCGTAATCAAATATCCATGATTTGCTACCGGCACAAAAATGTGTCTTCTTGGAGTGCGTCCAAATTATTCTTATTGAACAAACTACGTTTATTCATTGCACCACTAGGCGTATGAGAAATGTAAATATTGTGTATATGCTACGTTACTCATACGCATGAGGTAAAGCGATAATAGGAATAGATCTTTGGTTCTAAAATGATTTAAAATAAATATATGTTTTCATAATTTAAAAAAAGTGATAACATGCTGCGACTATTTATATTGTATTGCAAACTTGTTAGTGGCCCACCTGGCGTATGCATAATATAAACAAATATAATTTTGTATATGTTACTCATCCGCCGATAGATATTGCGATAGATTAATAATTCTGAAAATTGAAACAAAACAAAAAGTATAATTGAGAATAAAATAGTTTTTTAATTCGATTTATTAATGAGTCTCTAGAAAAAAATGGAGGACTTTACATTGTTATGATATTAAAGATATACAATTACAGAATATATTTCCAGGATCTATGATATAATCCCGGAACTGTACAAGGTAATATATTCTTGTTAAACCTTGTCCATGGCTTCTACCATTATTGGGTTTTAACTCACCAAAGGAGTTTTTTCTTCTTAATTTATATTAAGTTAATTAATCAACAAATATGTCGTTGGAAAATACTACAAATAATATTGACATGAAATAGAGACTTCACCTGAGGATTTAATTTACTATTTATATTCTCCAAAATGCGTTTGTGTGCTGGTATATGATGTGCCGCCGGATGAAATTGCTTTTTATTTTATTTGTTTTTCAATTTATCCATCCACTGTGCTATATTTCTTCTCTAATATTTTGATGATTTAATTTAAAATTTCCCAGAAATTGTTTTACGATGAACACATGTAATAAATATTCACTGGAAATGAGAAACACACACATTTCAATATATAATGCAAAATTTAGGGTCATAATTAATAATTGCTGCAAATAAATTTTAAAAATACACTGTGGCTCATGTAAAATAATTTAATATTGAAATTCGATAGAAAAGCTCTATAAATTATTCGCAAAAGTTATAGCAATATTATTATTTTTTTTTTGGAACAAGTATTGCAGTCAAAAGTCCGATATAGCCGAAATTTTGTAGCAGAAAAAAAAGAATAACAATTATTTTCTAGACACTTCAAGGAGGTCTTCTAGCACTTGATATGGTTAAGGTCGGCTGGCCACCATGATGTGGCTATTCAAAGTACCTGAACTAGAATTACTGGCCGGTGCAAATGAAATACCTACAGACACATAGGTATGGAAATTGGGCTAGGACTTTAAAAATACCGAAAATGGCAGCTGACCTTTTTAGAAATATTGAAAATGGTCTAGAGTGAATTTGTTTATCCATGAAGATTTCAACATTTGTAATTTCTCACACTTCGTAATGCCAAAATACAGTCCCTTCGGTTTGGAAATGGGCGTTGTTGTGTGTTCTATACCCAAAGATCACCGTATATTTATAATGATAACTCACAATATCAAACTCAAACTCATAATTCGGATCTCGCCACTGATCCTTATCACTTCCATTAGTTTTTTGTTGGGATACTCTCCCCAGAAGCTATTTATAGCTTCTTTACAAAAAACTTTTCATACCCAAAAGTCTCTTGTAACAAATCGAAGTTCTTACGTTACCAGCGATACGACCTCAACGAGAAGTTCGTTGGCGCATGACTTCGTAGTAACAAGGCGTTTGCAAAGAAGCTATAAATAGCTAAGGGGGAGAATATCACAACAAAAAAATAAGGGAACTGATGAGGATCTGTGGCGAGATCCGCAACTATAGTTTTCACTGCCTTACCCCTCGGGGAACAATGTCATATATTCGCCACTAATAAATAGTTGTTTTGTAGACCCTTCACCACACTCTGGTACAGAGTATTATGTCTTTGTGCATATGTTTGTAACAGGCAAAAGGAATCGAGATAGACCCATGGTTCCTTTTGAGAATATGCATAGAATCACGTTTTAAGTCGATTTACGCATGGACGGACGGACGTCCATGTATTTTTGTGAACTAAGTACAGGTCGAATTTATAATGCGATTTGGATGAAATTTGGCACAATTCACTTATCCTATTGAAATTGGAGAAAATCGGTTCAGATTTAGATATAGCTCCCATAAAAAGTTTCGTCCGATTTGATGTAAACGATGCACCAAACTCCCAATATTTGCCCGAGTGGTACAAAATTTTGCACAGCGCACTGAATCGGGTCCATACTTATGTATGTGAAGTTTTGTTAGAATCGGCTCAAATTTAGATATAGCTCCCATATATAGTTTACTCGATTTCATACAAATGTTACACCAATGAATCCAAGTCTTCCCGTTTGACATGCAATTTTTCATAGATTTCAGAATGGTTTTTTTTGGTTTTTTCAATTGGTTGAAATATCTATCTATATAGCATATTTGATTTCGCCCGATACCATCTCAATGGTCCTCCAAAGATGCTATGTCTGTTCTATCTTCAGGATTTTGTAGATATTCACATCTGGGTACAAACCCAAAGCGGTTAAGGGTATCATATAGTCGGCCCCGTCCGACTTTTTAACTTTCCTTACTGGTTTTTTATAAAAACAACAAACTGGGATTTAGTCTGACTATTTTGCAAAAACAAAACACAAATGGTATCCCAAATAACCCGCCAGCACTACTGAGGTTTTATGTTACATTTCTATGAAAAAATAGCTAATATTGTTGGAATTTTTTTTTGTCCTAAATTGACGTCTATATATATATATATATATATATATTATGACTTCTCTTGTACAGTGACTTATACTAAAATTTGATGGAGAATATTTTTGTCCTTCTAAAACGACATCTAGTGGGAAAAATTGGTACAAACTCGGAATAAGATTTGTTTGGGCCCTAAAATGAGTTTTCATATTTTTAAGATTTTTGACGTTTAGGCTGATTTTTGAGTTGTGGTCTATTCTGAAACTTATAGAAAAACTCTATGACAAATATGTTCATATAATATTCTGGGCTGCTATAAAACCGTATTAAATGAATTTTTAAACATTTCTGGAAAAGAGGACCGAAAAGACCCCCTCAGAGAGTCGACTGAGGGTTAGCGTATTTAAGAAAAATATTCCTCACATATTTATTATATATACATATATTGCTAGAGACACCATATACCTAAAATGCAGGGATTTCGAAAAATCCTAATTCGAAAAATTTCAAATGTCTTGGAAATGGGAAATATTGTCATGACTTCTTAGATTACCTCACGACGTAAACTTTCAAAATACCGAAACACATGTCTTCTACTTTTAGCTCCTCTGTCATAAATTTTTTTAAATGTCTCAATAATTATTTTTTGTGTTGCACAGTGTAATCTACATAAATCATTTTCAGGTCTCACAGCCTCTAAGAAATATTCACACAAATACACAATATTAAATTTCCTTTTTTCTTCTATGGAAGATGGAAAGAAGAAAATAAAAATATAACGAATATTCATAATAGCCAATTACTTAGAAGGTTTTATTTTGGCCTACACACAGTGCCTTAAGGCTATAACACACCACAAAAATATATGTATAACTAGCATTATCTCATATCACTTAAGGAGGATTCATAACAATTTATCTTATTCTCATGCAGCAGTGTGCCATCAGGAGAAGGACCATGGCTTTTGTCTATGTGTTGGTGCTAGGAAATCTAATATTTTTGCCCATTTCCATAATTATTATTTAAGTCACATGTGTCAAGAAGATGTGTGATGGTGGTGGTGTTGTTGCTGACGCTAATATTGTTGGAGGCATTGTCAGAATCGGAATTATGCCTGACACCTTGGTGTTACTGCTGTCGTTGTCAGCCAGCCACACAATAAGACATTTGTAAACACAATGCTCTTTGGTTGGTTTATTATCAGCAGCAGCAACAACAACATTTGTGGAAGGTAATTTATGCATTTTTGTTAGGTTATATCAAAATTTATGGGCTTTTCTGGTTAAATTAGTCAAAAGACGAATGGCGGGAAGAGATCGACAGAGAGATAAAGGAGAAAACACCAAATGTGTGAGAAATGTGTATTTTCAGGATAATGCAGCATTATGTGGGTGTTGCTACATATCTGTCTACACACACACATATATATGACTGTGTTCGTGTGTGTGTCAGTTTGCAGAAATTAATCCTAAATGTCAAAGTTGTAATTCATGCGACAATAATGCCTTTGCCGTTTCCACTTTTTTTGCCAGTAATAAGGAACTGCCGTCGTTTTTTGAAATATATATTTCCGTCAATATTTGATAAAGTACTTTTTCATGTACACACGCTCGTTTGCAACAAACCCAAAAAACAAGAAACAAAAAATGCCACACAAGATGATGATGATGACAAATGCCTAATGTGTAACCACAACAACAAACAATGTAACATTAATGTGTGGGCTGCCAGTTTTTGAAATAAAGTACTAATTCATGACAGGAATGATTGATGATAATTTATATAAAAGTTTTTTCCTTTAGCACCATGAGTAAGTGAAAGGTGCATTACAACATTTTTAAATTTTCGCTAAAATTTTAAATGGAAGAAAAAAATACATAAGGAGAAAAGTTGAGGGAAATATACATATAAGTCGGTTTAGCTAGGCCCATATTTTGTCAACCTAATCACAGTATTTAAAACAAGACTTTGGTAGCATAACCCTAGGGTGCGGAGTCTAAAATAAATTAATATTTCAATAATCATGAGTACGAACAGGGTTTTTATACCCTACACAACTATGTTGTCAGGGTATTATAGCTTTGTGCAACCCTAAAAGTTTGTAACGCCACGAAATATTGGTCCTGGACCCACCTTTAAGTATACCGATCGTCATATCTCGACTAGCTGAGTCGATCTAGACATGTGTGTCCGTCCTTCCGTCTGTCCATTATAATTTGTAAACACGATACATGCCACATTTATGGACCAATCTTCACGAAATTTTGCACGTAGAATGGGTTCTGGCCTCTATTGTTTTTGGAAAAGATCGTTTAATATTTAGGGGATGAAATGGACCAAAAACTTTATTTTTGTCTGATCTTCTGGTCGCTCCAGAGGCCGCAATTATGGCTCAAACACCGCGAATTTTTGCATGGAGAAGGGGATCGGGCCAAAGAATAAGCATGCCTGTTTTGATAAAGAGCGGTCAATATTTAGCGGGTCAAATGGACCCTGACTTTTGTCTGAAAAATGACAAAATTTGTATTCTATGGCGTATATATTATAAGATGATAATATATTCAAGAGTAGTGGCTGACCTTCAAAATGTATACCAATTATATTATCGTACGTCATCGGATGTGGGATTTACACGTAAATATTTACAGGTGCTTAAGTATTCAGTCATTATTTAGTAACCCAAAACCACACTAGAGGGCGGAAATATAGGCTGATCGCCTTGAAAATTTCAATGAGATTCCAGTTATGGTCAAGGACAACGCCTATAACTTTCGTTGACGATCAGACAATAGTTTTGGGATGAAGGGGACCGAAAACTTAACATCTTGTGTTTTTTTAGTCGATCTATAGGCCACAATTGAAAGCCCAACATCACAACAGAACCCACGGTAAAGAGAATCTGGACAAGTACAGCCCTCGTCTACTGAGTATTAGTAATATATGTTGCCTTTAATCCACTAATGCACAAAATAGTACGATAGCGGTGATGGCTAAACACGTATTCTCTTTTTTTCTCTCTTCGCCAGTCATTTTTGAAAGGGATCTCTCACTTACGCTCTCACACACTTACTCTCACTTTAATTCTGTTCAACTCTGCTTTAATCAGGTTTCAAGAGGGTGTAAATAACGCAAAAATAGTCGTGGAAGTTGTGTAGGGTATTATATGGTCGGCTCCGTCCGACTATACTGCTCCGCTCACTGGTTTTAAAAATAAAATGTATAAAGGATTTTATTTTGTTAGAAAAAAATATATTGGCATTGCAAATATTATATAATTTTAAATACATTCCATTTTAAATATTTCCCAGAAAAAATAATGCATTTTTATTACAATTAACAAAAAATATTTTATATTAAAAAAAATTGCTTTCTCAATGCATTTCTTGTATTTTTATGTATATTTCTACCATTATTTATGTATATATTATTTGTGTGTGTTCATATATATATATATATATTTATGTGTGTGGAATAAGTTTATATGTGAACGTTCTTTTATTCTTGGAATTATTTATTTTTTGAAGGCCTTTGGTTGCCAACGAACCATAAATGCAACCATCCAGTCACACAGCCATCCAACCCATCAAACTGCCAAGCATTCACCCAACCAACCAGCCAGCTATCCAAGCATCAATGAATGCATTCATTTCTCCAGGCTTATATGTGTGACTAACAAACGTCAGCATGTTTTTGCTGTGCATCTTTGCACGTCATATATATAAACGTGTGTAGTTGTAGCACTGTGGTATTAAAAGGACATAACAAATAACAATTCTACTAAGTAAAATAGTAAAATATGAATAGGCCTGAGTGTATAGGCATACAATACCTCAACATGTCGAAGTCAAATTCTATGTATGGGTCTCATTTTTTAGTATAGACCTGATCCTTTTTAAACAAATTGTGATCTATAAAAATATTTTTGAGACACCTAATCTGATATTTTCTAAGGTAAGAACATTTTGAATTATTCAGGGTATTGGAGGGTATGTGAAGTTTATCTGATCTCGATAGTTTATAACACCATGAAATGTTGGTTCTAGGCTCAAAATCTAGTATACCGATCATATCCTGATGATTGATAAATATTATGAGGATAAAATGGATTAAAATGTAATTTGTTAGGCCACTGGAGATGATGTTTTACTAAATTTTGATGATTTTAGGAAAATATGGGTGTTTGAGGCTGTTTCACAGTAAATCGATGCAAGGATAAAATGAAGTAACAATATATAGACACTCAGTTTGGAAAATTGGGGTAAGACCTTGAACACACCAAAAATAACGCGTAAACATTTTATGGATGCTATTTAGAAAGGGAACTTATATTAAAACTGTTCTGAGGGAATTGTTTGCCCACAAAGGCCGTTTTGTTCCAAATTACAGTCACTTCGTAATGCCAAAATACAATTAAAATAAACCCCATCAAAATGCCTAAAAATGGGTTGCACCTTTTGTATTGAGATTATACCCAAAGATTGACATATATTCATAATTTCATTTAAAATTCGGCTTAGAATTGTGCACCAAATCCCAATAATACCTAATTGACCGGTACCGTTGTATGGGGTCTATTACAAAACGGGTTGAAAACCCAATGAAAAATCAAAATATTAAATTCGAAACTTTATGGTTGAGAGGTATCATTATATGAGAGTTACCCAACACATGGGTCAATATTGGTAAATTGAGGTAGGGGAGAACCCCAAAAATATTGTTGAAAAGTAAACTCAATCTCACCACAAACTGAAACTTGGGAGGTGATAGTCCTTCAAAATTTTTTTTACAAACCTTACAAACAGATAATCCTTCCAAAATAATTTTTAAAAATTTCATGAACAGATATTCCTTCAAAAAATTATTTGAAAAAGAACACGCATTGACAGTCCTTCAAAACATTATTTAAAAAAAACACGCATTGAATCTACACAAAATCCTTCACAAAAATAGTTTTTAAAAACTTTACGCCTTGCTAGTCCTTAAAAAAATATTTCTAAAAACTGTACGCCTTTCTAATCCTTTAAAAAATACTTTTAAATCTACACTTTGCTTACTTACTTGTACATAGCTGGCTTGTTACAGAACGGTTGTTCCATAAGCCGAGCTTAAAAATGATTTCCAGGCGCCTCGGTCTTGTGCGCATCTCCTCCAATTTGAAGATGTTGTCTTCTACTTGGTCTTTCCATCTAATTCGTGGCCTTCCCCTTCTGCGTGAACCATCAGTAGGCTAGCTTTTATATGCCTTCTGAGCTGGGTCATTATCATTCCTTCGCACAACATGACCTAGCCATTGTTGTCGCTGCAGCTCAATATGACTGACTATGACGATGTTCGCGTATAAATTGTAAAGCTCGTGGTTCATTCGACGCCGATATTAACCGTCGACGCAGATCGGCCAGTAGATCTTTTGGAGAATTTTTCACACAAACACGCCAAGAGCTGCTTCATCTGTTTGCGCAAGAACCCATGCTTCAGATCCATATAACAGCACTGGTAGTATCAGCGTCTTGTAAAGTGTGAGTTTAGTCTGGCGGGAGGTGTGCCTTATTTCTAAACTGCTTACTTAGATCATAGTAGCATTTGTTGGCCATCACAATCCTTCTAGGAATTTCAAAACTGATGTCATTCGCTTTATTTATGGCGGTACCAAGGTATATATATATATATATATATACATATATATCGATGTCATCGGCGTAGACGAGTAACATGTGTTGCTTGGTGTAAAGAGTGTCATTTCTGTCCACTTTTGCCTCTCGTATGACCTTTTCCAGCAGGATGTTAAAAAGGTCGCACGACAAACTGTCACATTGTCTGAATCCTGGTTCGATATTGAAGGGCTCCGAGAGGTCATTTCGAATTTATTTTGCAGGAATGCCAAACGCAGACATGGCTTTTAATCACCTCTGAACGGATAGGGCTGTTTAACTGCTGACCTTGTGCCAGTTAAAAAACATTTTTAAAAAATCTGCACGCTGATAGTCCTTCAAAAATTATTTTTAAAACCAGTGAGCGGAGCAGTATAGTCGGACTGGCCGACAATATGATACACTAAACAATATTCAGTAGACGAGGGCTTTAATTGTCCAGATTCACTTTACCGTGGGTTATGTTGTGATGTTGGGCTTTCAATTGTGACCTATAGATCGATTCAAAATACACAAAAAAATAAATTTTCGGTCCATTTCATCTACAAAATTATTATCTGATTATAACCGAAAATTATAGGCGTTGTCATTGATCATACCTGGATCCTCATGGAAAATTTCAAAGCGATCAAAGCTATGTTTCTGCCCTCCAGTGTGGTAATGGGTTACTAAATAATATATGAATACGTAAGCACCTGTAAATATTTAAGTGTAACTCCCACATCTGGATATATACGACAATATAATTGGTATCAATTTAATGGTCAACCACTTCTCTTGGATATACCACCAACTTCTCAGGTATATGTCCTTCAGGAGCAAGTATATACGCCCCAGAATAAAAATGTTGTAATTTTTCAAACAAAAGTCAGGGTCCATTTGACCCGCTAAATATTGACCGATCTTTATCAAAACAGACATGCTTATTCTTTGGCCCGATCCCCTTCTCCATGTAAAATTTCACGATGTTCGGACCATAACTGCAGACTCTGGAGCGACCAGAAAAACCAACAAAAATTAAGTATTTGGTCCATTTCATCCCCTAAATATTAACCGATCTTTCTTCGTTGACCAGAACTCATCCTACATGCAAAATTTCGTGAAGATTGGTCCATAACTGTGGCCTGTATCGTGTTTACAAGTTATAATGAACAGACGGACGGACGGACACACATGTCAAGATCGACTCAGCTAGTCGAGATATGACGATCGGTATACATAAAGGTGGGTCTAGGACCAATAATTCGCGGCGTTACAAACTTTTGGGGCTGCACAAAGCTATAATACCCTGACAACGTAGTTGTGTAGGGTATAAAAATCTGGGATAGTACTTCAAAAGATTTCTATTGAACTTAAAAATATTGTATTTTTAAATACAATATTTGCTTCGGTATTTATTTGGAAATCAAATCACTGTTACAACATCTCTACAACATTCCAATTTAAAACCCCTTTTAACTCAATTCCTAGGTAATGACATTTTCCAAGAAGTATCCTTCGCCTGAGAATCTATGCTCCATAGAAAATTTCTCAAAAACCCGTAATACTTTTCCATTGAAAATTGCCAGTGGACATTGTAACTAGATAGTCCTAAGAATATCAGTAACAATTTTTATTAATAATCATATGTATATCTAAACATACTCTCGTTGCGATTCGAGGAACTTCAGGAGAGATATTATCGCATGTTTTACATATATGAAAGAGTTCCTCCCCAAAGTACTTCGAATTGCATAATAAAAATGTAAGGAATGTCCAACAGGAGCCAATGTGTCTGCCAGAATTAAATAGGGTAATTTATATCAAGTTCTTTGCTAACCTTCTGAGAGTCGGAACGAACGAATAACCAACCGAACTAACATCATGTCATATTATGTCTCGAGCACTTATGTTCTGAGTACAAGTGACAACATATCTTTTGCATATGGTGTAATATTTGCCAACAAATACACTTACATATTCCCCAAGCACTTTATACACAACATACACAACATTCCCCAAGCACTTTATACACAACATACACCATGTAAATATTTGTAACATTTCCATTGCAATATTTACCTTTGAATATGAGAACAGATGTGGTTATTATTTTTTTTTTCTCGGAATCGAAAAAAGGGTTGTTGTGTGTTGGTCGGTTTGTGTACCTTTGGCAAATAAGCTTAAAAGCCTGAATAATGGGTTGCATGAGGTTGGATCTATTTAGGAGATTAATTTGTACAAACAAAATATTAAGCACATAGCTAGCTCTTCAGGTGAGAGATTTATAAATCTATGACATTTGGTGACCTTGTAAGAAGGAAGGAAATTCAAAATAAAACACAAATCAAAATTTAACATATAATATAATAATTTAGTCCTTCTAGTCCTTCATAAAAATTCTTTATAAAATCCACTCCTATTGGCCTTTTAGTCCTTCATAAAAATTCTTTATAAAATCCACGCCTATTGGCCTTTTAGTCCTTCATAAAAATTCTTTATAAAATCCACGCCTATTGGCCTTTTAGTCCTTCATAAAAATTCTTTATAAAATCCACTCCCATTGGCCTTTTAGTCCTTCATAAAAATTCTTTATAAAATCCACGCCTATTGGCCTTTTAGTCCTTCATAAAAATTCTTTATAAAATCCACGCCTATTGGCCTTTTAGTCCTTCATAAAAATTCTTTATAAAATCCACGCCTATTGGCCTTTTAGTCCTTCATAAAAATTCTTAATAAAATCCACGCCTATTGGCCTATTAGTCCTTCATAAAAATTCTTTATAAAATCCACGCCTATTGGCCTTTTAGTCCTTCATAAAAATTCTTTATAAAATCCACGCCTATTGGTCTTTTAGTCCCTCATAAAAATTCTTTATAAAATCCACGCCATTTAGTCCTTCATTAAAATTCTTTATAAAATCCACTCCTATTGGCCTTTTAGTCCTTCATAAAAATTCTTTATAAAATCCACTCCCATTGGCCTTTTAGTCCATAATAAAAATTCTTTATAAAATCCACGCCTATTGACCTTTTAGTTGTGCCTTTTAGTCCTTCATAAAAATTCTTTATAAAATCCACTCCCATTGGCCTATTGGCCTTTTAGTCCTTCATAAAAATTCTTTTTAAAATCCACGATGGGTCTTTAAAAAATATTTTTTTTAAATTCTACGCTCTGATGGGTCTTTAAAAAATATTTTTTTTTTAAATCTACTCTCTCATGGGTCTTCAAAAAAAATATTTTTTGAAAACCTACGTTCTGAAGGACCATAAAAAATAATTTTTATCTCTGAAGGATCCGCAACAAAATAATTTAAAAATATCTATGTTATATTAATTTTTAAAAAAACATATTTTTGTATAAGAAAAATTCTACAGATTATTTTGTAAATATAACCTTAAATTTCTAGAAATAATTTTATTAATCTCCCTTCTCCATTTTTTTTTTCTCATTTCAGGTCTACACTTGCGCAGCATTGAAGAACCCACAACAAATTCTGCTCAATTTCAATATAATTCCTACAATTCAAATCCTCACAGTAGTCTAAATTTGTATGTCAGTCCCGGCAGTGGTGGCAGCAGTGCTGCTGGCAGTGGTAGAATGACGACGGAGCTGGGGGGCACAGGCTATGGTTCTGAACAAAATTTATTATTAAATAATCGTACCGGTGTCCCCCTGGCCACATATCAACAACAACAGCAACAATATCACCACCACCAACAGCAGCAACAACAACATAATAGCTACTCACCATCATCCTGCACACAGACAACAACATTAGGTTTAAATCCATTATCACCACAGAGGCACTATGATCCGGAATATGCACGCATGGAGGCGTGGATGGATGAACATCAGGAATTTGTTCAGGATTATTTTATAAGGTAAGTGGGAAAATTCGATATCTATAGGGAAATTATTTTATTTAAAAAAATATCAAACAATTTTCCATTTCGAAGAGAAATAATTTAAAGATCACCTTTTATAAAAATCGAAAAAATTAATTTCGATAACATTTTTAAGATCACCTTTCATAAAATAGATTTTTTGAAATGAAAAAATCGATTCCAAATTTTCATTTTCCTAATTCAAGATGGCTTATTTATCTTTAACCACCCAATTTTTCTTCTACAGACTTATGTTTCATTATTAAATTTTTATTTTCAAATCCTGCCTTTTGACCTAACCTTTCTCAAGAAAATCCACCCACATATCTGCAATTAAAAAAAAAACTTCAACAAAGATAAATCGTCCACATTTGTGTACTCGTAATAAGAAAAATTATGAAATCTCACAATAAAAATTGTATTGATGTGTTACGTTTTATTATGGCCCACGCTAAAAACAAAAAAAGTCCTATTACATATTTGCACGATAACCCATATCATTGCTTCCATTCTCTTCCCCTTCTCAACCTTGGTGATTGACATCGTTATTTTTCCCATTTAATTGCTTTCGTTTTATTTCAACTTTATTTTTGTTGTTGTTCTTTTCTTGCATTACAGAAAAGCCACACGCCAGGTTGTGGATGCCTGGTTGGTATCGCATGCAACATCAGCCGGCAATGACACATCCAATACATCACCCACACATCCAAATGGACAAAATTGCTCATCACGTGGTGGTTCGGGAGCCACAACACCAGTTAGGTAAGTTTTGCACGAAAATAATAAAAATATAAAAATCTGGTGTACTATAAAAAATATATTGCACATAATCACGATCATAAAGATCATTGACTTGCAAAAATCGGAAAAAATATTTACAATAGATATTACGCTGTGCTGGGTCTTCAAAAATTTATTTTTAACAGATCGACGACCTTCAAAAAAAACATATTTTTAAAAATTTAAAATGGTTCCTAAAACATATCTATTTTTTTTCATATTTAGGCTTTGATGGGTCGTCAAAAAATATTTTTATTAAAGACTACATTCAGATGAGCCTTAAAAAATACATTTATTAAGAGATCTATGCTCTGATGGACCTAAAAATTGTTTTTAGAAAACCTATGTTTTGATAGGCCTCCAAAAATTAATGATTTATAAGACATCTTCTCTCTGCTGAGCTTTGAAACTTTTTTTTAGAAAATCTACATTTTAATGGGTCTTCAGGAAAATAATTTTTAGAAAATCTACATTCTGATGGGCGTTGAAGAAATATTTTTTAAGAAAACTATGTTCTGGTGGGATTCCAAAAAATAATTTCTAGAAAACCTTTCTTAAGAAATATTTTCTCAGCTGGGCTTTGAAAAATAGTTTTTAGAAAATTTACGCATCAGTGGGTCTTCAAAAACTTATTTTTAGAAAATCTACATTATGATTTCAACCTGATTTTAACAAACAGAATTTAGACTGATAAAGAATATACCTACATTGGGAGTTCCTGGTGAATATTTTGAGGTGTTGCAATCGGAATGACAAATACCTTCATGAAATTTTCTGCTTCTTGAGGATTTCTATAGGAAAAAAAAAACATCTTAAGACCATCTAAAAATGAGAAGGCTATAGGAAATGCCCTCCTGTAACCTGGTGAAAGGACATAGGCAGATGATGAGGCCCTTAAGGCCTTCATATAAAAGTAAGATCTTGAAATCCGTTAAAAAAATAGGATCTTATTCAGGCCTTTTCCGTAAAGAAGATTTTTTGCACCTTTTTAGCTCTATTTTATCCTCCTGAAATTTATTCGAAGTAGAAACTCCCCCTTTTTGATAGCTTCTATGAGAAGAAGAAGACCCCCTTGAAGTCTTCTATAATAAGTCCTTGGGGCCTTCAAATACATATAAGTAAGAAGTCCCTTAAAAAATTAGAAATCCACGCCTTGATTTGGCCCTTAAAAAAATTAGAAAACCATGCCTTGACTTGGCCCTTAAAAAAATTAGAAATCCACGCCTTGATTTGGCCCTTAAAAAATTAGAAAAAAATGGCATTTAAAAAAAATTCTTTAAAAATTCACGCCTTGTTGGATGGCCCTTGAAAAAATATTCCTTAAAAAAATTAACGCCCCTGAAAAATATCGATTGAATCTTTCTTTGAGTCATCCACAATCATGACTCCTTTTTTGTCTATATAGAACCCATGGAACGCCTTCAAGTATACCGATCGTCATATCTCGACTAGCTGAGTCGATCTGGACATGTGTGTGTCGGTCCGTCTGTCCATTATAATTTGTAAACACGATACAGGCCACAGTTATGGAGCAATCTTCACGAAATTCTGCATGTAGAAAGGGTTCTGGCCAATGAAAACCCCTGTTGTTTTTGGGAAAGATCGGTTAATATTTAGGGGATGAAATGGACCAAATACAAATTTTTGTCTGTTTTTTGGTCGCTCCAGAGGCCGCAATTATGGCCTAAACACCGTGAAATTTTGCATGGAGAAGGGGATCGGGCCAAAGAATAAGCATGCATGTTTTGATAAAGATCGGTCAATATTTAGCGGGTCAAATGGACCCTGACTTTTGTGTGAAAAATGACAAAAATGTTATTCTATAGTATATATATTTACCACTGAATTACATAAACCCGAGAAGTTGATATTATATCCAAGAGGAGTGGTCGACCTTTAAATTAAGACCAATTATATTGTTGTATGTGCTCGGATGTGGGAGTTACACCTAAATATGTACAGGCATCTCCGTATTCGTATATTATTTAGTAACCCATTATCACTCTAGGGAGCGAAACTATATCGCTGATCGCTTTGAAATGTTCCATGAGGTTCCGGGTATGGTCAAGGACAACGCCAATAAATTTCGGTGATGATCAGATAATAATTTTGGAATGAAGTGGACCGAAAACTTAATTTTTTGTGTTATTTTCGAGGCGATCTATAGACCAGAAATGAAAGCCGAACATCACAACACAACCCACGGTGAAGGAAATCTGGACAATAGCTGTAATGAATACTCGTAATATTCGGAAAATATGCCAGTGTGAGGAAGAGGTGCTGTTTACCTCTATCGGGCAAGAGGGTGCAAATATCACGAAATATTGCCCAGGCTCGGAATAAACATCCGCAGAAAATTTGAGTTCCGTGGTAGTTGTGTAGGGTATCGTATGGTCGGCCCCGTCCGACTATACTGCTCCGCTCACTGGTTTTAATCTACACTTAGGTGGGTATTCAAAAAAATATAAATTTCTTAAGAAATCTATGCTCTGATGGGTCTGCAAAAAAATTTCTTTTTTTAAAAAATAATTTTTAGAAAATCATCTTTCAGCTGGGCTTTAAAAACTAATTTCTACATACTCAACGCTGTACTGGGTCTTAAAAAACAATTTTTGAAAATCTACGCTCTGATGGACTTCATCCTATAAAAACAAGGAAATTATTTCTGCATGACAGAATCTCCTTTTAAATAAAATGCGTTTTTTTGTTTGCCGGCCTGCAGCCTGGGTCTGGGTGACAGGCCTTCGGCAGAAATCCACCATTTTGGAAAGGGCAAATTGTGTTCTATCATTGTAGTCAGGATTGGAGGGGGACCATAATGGATCCAGGTTCGACTTTTAGGGAGTCCAAAACCCAGTTTTTTTGACTGTATCTCCAAAACGGTTTTAGATAACCCCATCATATCACCACTCAATGGAAAGATATAAGCTTTAAAATTATACCTATTTTATATTAAACGGATCCGTAGAACCGGCTATAACTGGGTACCGGTGCCCAAACTTCCGGTTAAAATAACCGGGTAAAAAATATAACTCCATAATTAGGAAAAAAATATAACTCCATAATTAGGGTAAAAATACTTACCTCGGAAAAATATCAGAAAAAACTGATCGTTTTTACTAAACTAGAGTTATGGCGAAATCGGTTACTTCCTTTGGGAGACAGATGGACAGACATTTGTAAATCGTCTCCAAAGTGTATGAAACGGATTGATTCAAAGAAACATGGCGTCTAAAATCCATATTTTGATTAGGCACATTTTTCCCGTATTAATGTTTATATACCCTCAACAGCCATAAGGCTGAGTGTATAAAATCCACCCTCTTATGAGTCATTAAAAATATTTGAAAGCAGAGAGCGGAGTAGTATAGTTGGACGAGGCCGACCATATGATACCCTACATAACTACCAGTCTGAAGTCTAAGTTTCTTCGGAACTATATTCTGAACAAGGACAATATTTTGCAATATTTATATTCCCATGTCCAATTATATGTCAACAGCTCCTCTTTCTAACCCTGACATATTTTCCAAATATTGTTTTCCCGAGGCAAATATCTATATCATAAAAAAAGTATATGGTCTGATCCTCTGCTCCGTGTAAAATATGCGATGGCATATCTGACAAAAATTATGTTTTCGGCTCATTGTACCCCCTAAATATCATCTCAACATCACCGAAGATTATAGGCGCCGTCCTTGACCATAAAAGAAATTTAATAAAATTTAATGCGATCATCTTGTTATACCCTTCACCACACTGTGGTACAGGGTATTATGTCTTTGTGCATATGTTTGTAACAGGCAAAAGGAAACGAGATAGACACATGGTTCCTTTTGAGAATATGCATAGAATCACTTTTTAAATCGATTTATGCATGTCCGTCTGTCCGTCTGTCTGTCCATGTTAAATTGTAAACAAAGTACAGGTCGCATTTATTATCCGATTTGGATGAAATTTGACACAGCTCACTTTTTTGGCCCAAGGACGAACCCTATTGAAATTGGGAAAAATCGGTTTATATTTAGATATAGCTCCCATACATAATGTAAATGGTGCACCAAAGTCCCTGTATATCTCACGATTTGCAGGAAATTTGACATAGCGTACTGAATTAGTTCCAGAATTATGTGTGCCAATTTTCGAGAAAATCGGTTCAGATTTAGATATAGCTCCCATATATAGTTTCGTCCGATTTAAGGTAAACGGTGCACCAAAGTCCCTATATATCCTTAGATTTGCCCGAAATTTGGCACAGCTTACTAAATTAGGTCTAGGAAGATGTGTGTTAAGTTTCCGGAAAATCGGTCCAGATTTAGATATAGCTCCCATATATATTTTCGTCCGATTTAATGTAAATGGTCCTCCAAAAACCCTATATATTTTTCGATTTGCACGAAATTTGGCACAGCGTAATGAATTAAGTCTAGAATGATATGTGTTAAGTTTCCTGAAAATCGGTCCAGATTTAGATATAGCTCCCATATATATTTTCGTCCGATTTAATGTAAATGGTCCACCAAATACCCTATATAACTTTCGATTTGTACGAAATCTGGTATAGTGTACTGAATTAGGTCTAGAATGATGTGTGTCCAGTTTTGTGAAAATCGGCTGAGATTTAAATATAGCTCCCATATATATTTTCGTCCGATTTAATGTAAATGGTGTACCAAAGTCCCTATATATCTTTCAATTTGCACGAAATTTGGCATATCGTAATAAATTAGGTTCAGAATGATGTGTGTTAAGTTTCCTGAAAATCGGTCCAGATTTAGATATAGCTCCGGTATATATTTTCGTCCGATTTAATGTAAATGGTCCACCAAATTCCCTATATATCTTTCGATTTGTACGAAATCTTGTATAGTGTACTGAATTAGGTCTAGAATGATGTGTGTTCAGTTTCGGGAAATCGGTTGAGATTTAAATATAGCTCCCATATATATTTTCGTCCGATTTAATGTAAATGTTGCACCAAAGTCCCTATATATCTTTCGATTTGCACGAAATTTGGTATAGCGTAATGAATTAAGTCTAGAATTATGTGTGTTAAGTTTCGTGAAATTCTGTTCAGATTTGGATAGAGCTCCTATATATACTTTTTCCCCGATTTTAAGTGCATAATGCATATAACTTAACTTGTCACTGGTTTCAATGAAATCGGTTTAGATTTCGATATATATATATATATATATATATATCCTTTACATTGCTTTATATAGTTTTGTCCCATTGAAAGAAGCAACAGCAAGCAATTTAGTGTAGGTTGCAGAATGACATGTTTATGGGTCCATTTTCATGCTAATGGTCCTTCAAAAATTTGACTTCTGTTAGGATTTATCTGTTGAGTGTATCCAAAGTGATGAAGGGTATCATATAGTCGGCCCCTTCCGACTTTACTACTTACTGGTTTTTTTTAAGTCCACGCTAAAAGCTTAGATGTCCATATAAAAACATGATGTAAAAAATCCATCCTCACTGCTCTGCTGGTCCCTGAATACATTCTTTAAAAAATCAATGCTTAAACTTCAGTTGTCCAGTAAAAACATATATAAAAATAATTCAAGATTAGGACTTAGCTTGACCAGTATAAATATTAGTATATGAGAAAATATTTAAAAATATTCACAAGCTATGCACATACATTTTTCAAAAATGTCAATCTATGGCCTGTTGATCCTTAAACATATTCTGTGACAATTAAAGTTTAATATTTACTACATTCACACAAACACTTCATGTATACTCTTAAGTATTTTATTGGTTAAAATATTTTATTTGTTAAAATATTTTATTTGTTTTTGTTTCGCCGGAAATGATGGGAATTAAAAATTTAAATATTATTGTTGAAATGTTTTCATACAAACATTTCGATTCCGTTAATTTAGTTATTAGCTTAGGTCCTGAACCATGAAAAACAAAAACAAGTGCACAACGTGTTTATGTATAATTTAGTAATTTGTATATTGGCTAAGTTTTATGTTCTACTATCACCAGCTTCAGTTTCAGTTTTATTTCCATGAACTCGTTATAAGCCACTTTCTAAGCAACACACACATTCATATATCCACACACTCTGTGGTAACCCATTTAGATTGCTTTGTTTTATATCAAATGGATATGTATATGTGTGTGAGTGTGATAGTGGTAATGTTGGCTTGTGGCATTTATGGGAGGATATGTGTGCGCGAGTGCAATAAATGGCTTTGTTATTGTTTATTTGCCAATGAAAACGAAACATCAAATAAATATAAAACTAACACGCAGCACATACATATGTGTATATGGTTATGTGTGTATGAAGGTGGTTTAATAGGGGGTATATATCTACACCTTTTAGCATTAGTTGGTTAACATTTTTGTAAATCTTCAAAGTAGTGATGTTAAATCTCGTAAAGTGTCCGCACCGACGTCCGTCTGCAGTAATACCACCTTTATTAGAAAGGGATACCACTCCCACGGTTTATGCTTGTTAAAATAAATAAATAATTTTATTGCTCTCTAGAAATGTATGTTTCCCGGTTAAATGTTTATAACAATTGTTTGTCTAATGATTTTCAAGTACTGATATGTGGTTCTGAACCAAACACACACACAATAATAACACTATATTTGAACATTGTCCAACACTATATTTGAACATGACAAGGAAAAACTACAAACAAAAAACCTCAACAACAACACATGACTAAAACCAATTTACTTCCTCAGCAACGAAAACAGCACTCACACACATACACACAATCAAATACACCGGAAACGAAATTTTATAGAGCTTGACTTTTGTTTGTTTTCAAATGTCAGTAACAGCAAACAAACAAATACTCCAATGGTTGGATACAATAAAATGTGAATGGAATGGTTAAGTCCTCGACGTCAAGGAAGGGATAGTATCCTTCACTGATTGTTACAACATCATTTATGCTCAATGGTGATTATGTTCCTGCTGCCACTACTAACCACTGCTGATGATGATGAATCCATTGTGGGATTTTTTGGAATTTGTATACCCTTCAACACACTGTGCATATGTTTGTAACAGACAAAATAAAACGAAATCGACACATGATTACTTTTAAGAATATGCATAGAAGCACTTTCTGAGTTGATGTATGTATATCCGTCCGTCCATATATGCTTGTGAAGAGAGTACAGGTCGCATTTATGATCCGATTTGGATAAAATTTGGCAAAAGTCACTTATTTGACCTAAGGACGAACCCTATTGAAATGGGAGAGAATCCGCAAAGATTGAAATATAGCTCTCACATATAAATTCGTCCGATTTTATCTAAATGGTGCACCAAACACCCAATATTTGTTCGATCAAGACAAAATTTTTCACAGCGTACTGAATTAAATCCAGTTTAATCTCTATGAAGTTTTCTTGAAATCGGTTAAGATTTAGATATAGCTCCCATATATAGTTTCGCCGATTATATGCAAAATGGTGCACCAAACTCCCAAGGATTGTTCGATTGAGACAACATTTGCACAGTGTACTAAAATATGTCCATATTTATGTATGTGAAGATTTGTGGAAATCGGTTCAGATTTAGATATAGCTCCTATATTTAGTTTCGTTCGATTTCATGTAAAGGGTGCATCAAACTCCCAAGGATTGTTAGATTGAGAAAACATTTTGCACAGTGACGAACCCTAGTGAAACTGGAGAAAATCAGTACATATTTACATATAGCTGTCACATATATATTTGCGTCTGATTTTATCTAAATGGCACACCAAACACCCAATTTTTGTTCGATCGAGACAAAATTTTGCACAGCGTACTGAAATAAGTCCGTATTAATGTATGCGAAGTTTTGTGGAAATCGTTCGATTTTATTTAAATGTTTCCGATTAAGACGCAAGCGCACTTAATTAAGTCCAGTTTCATGTCTGTGAAGTTTTGTTGAAATCGGTTTAGATTTAGAAATAACTTCCATGTATACCATCTACAGTATATAGTATATATTAGACGGTCCGTACGACTATTGGAATTTCCTTACTGATTTGCGCTTGCCTTGTTCTAAATTAAGTTATCTATTTTTATACCCTTCACTACATTGTGGTACAGGGTATTATGTCTTTGTGCATATGTTAGTAACAAGCAAAAGGAATCGAGATATACCCATGGTTCCTTTTGAGAATATGCATAGAATCACATTCTGCGTCGATTTATGCATGTCCGTCTGTCCGTCCGTCTGTTTTGATTTGCACGAATTTTGGCATAGCGTAATGAATTAAGTGTAGAATGACGTGCACTAAATATCGTGCTAGTCGGTTCAGATTTAGATATAGTTCTCATATATAGCTCCTATATATAGTTTCGCCCGATTTTAGGTAAATAGTGCACCAAAGTCCCTGAAAATCATTCGATTTGCACGGTTCAGATTTTCGATATAGCTCCCTTATTGATTTGCACGAATTGACACAACGTACTGAAGTCAATATAAATCTCTGGCAAGTTTCCTTGAAATCGGTTCAGATATAGATATAGCATAGCTTCCATATATAATTTCGTCTTATTCATGTTTATGCACACCAAATAATCAATGGGTGTTTGATTGAGATTAAATTTTAAACAGTGCAGCATACCGAATAGCGTGTGTCAATTTTGCTTCAAATCGATTTGCGACATTTAGGATAGGTTGCAGAATGATATGTGTAGGGATTGATGTTAGTCGGTTTAGATATAGATAAAGATCACATATTTAAGTTCGTTCAATTTCATTCGAAAAGTCGACGTCTTTTAGGATAGTCGGCCCAGTCCGACTTTACTGGTTTTCCTTTCGTTCTGGTTCTGTTTTGGAACTATTTTGAAATGCAATAGAATATATATTATAATGATTGGCCTGCTATGATATGATTGTTTCATTGGTACTGCTTGTCCTGTGGTAGTTTTGGAAAATTTTGGGACTTCCATGAATACTTGATTATGATGTGCAATGTTTAGGTTACAATTTGGAACTCATTTGAATTTATTTTCATATTTTGTAAATATCTTCCTATGAGTAGAACAAATCTTCGCAAATTGGTTTGATCGCATGAAAAAAAATTATAAATTATGCTGTAGACTACTTTCAAAAACAATAGAATGATTTTTGATTGTAGGTATCCCTTTTTTCATTATTTAGTCAGGAAAGCATGTTGCCTATAGTTGTCAGGTACCTCTTTTAGTCATAGCAAACAATTTGCTTGTAACTCTTGCAGGACTTAAATATTTATTTGTTGACCATGAGATAATTTTTTTTTAAATTACATTCTCTTAGGAATTTCGAGGCAAGAATTTTTATTTGCCTTATCAATGAATTTCGATTAATGTTTGCCCTGGAATCCATTTTACTCCTTCTCTTAAAAACAAAAACTTTAAAATGTCTTAACCAAAATCAAGTTAATTTCACATTGTAACCTAATAATTGCACATAATCAGGCATTCATAGAAAGTACACGTCATTTTCCAAAGCTACACACAAAACAAACAATACCCATGAAACAATCATATCATAGCAGGCCAATCATCATAATACCCATTCAATTGCATTTCACAATAGTTCCAAAGAACTAGAACGAAAGAAAAAACTTAATTTAGAACAAAGCAAGTACACAAAATTCCAAAAAATACCACAAAGAAAACGAACCAAAAAAAACCCCAATTCGAACAAACAAGAAAGAATACACAATTGAGCCATCATCATCAGCATTGGTTAGTAGTGGCAGCAGGAACATCATCACCATCACCATTGAGTATAAATGATGCTATAACATCCACTGGAGGGATATTACCCCTTCCTTTTGAATTCCATCAAGGACCATTCCATTGTATCCGACAAATTGAGTATTTGTTTGTTTGCTGGTACTGACATTTGAAAACAAGCAAACAAGAATAAAGCTCTATGAAATTCTGATTCCGGTGTATTTCAGTGTGTGTGTGTGTATGAATGCGTGAGTGCTGTTTTCGTTTCAGAGGAAGTAAATTGGTTTTAGTTATGTGTTGTTGTTGAGGTTTTTGTGGTTTTGCTGTTTTCATTCAGTGGTCAATGTTTAAAAATAGTAACATGATTGTGTGTGTTGCAGAATCACATATATCAGCATTTGAAAATCATTAGACCAAAAATTATTGCAAACATTTGACTGGGAAACATAACTACCTTTCTAGAGAACCATAATATGTTTGTTGTTGTTTGAAAACAATAAAAATAAGAGGAAGGTACCCCCCTTGGGAAGTAAAAGTGAAATAAATGTAGACGACAGACATACAGATATCAATGTCGAACGTGAGGACAGATTTAACATTATTACCATGAAGCAATGACAGACTTAATAAACTATCCAACTAATGTCAAGAGGTGTAAACATATAATCCCCCACAAAAATCACCTTTACACTCTCATAAGCACACATACATATATTTGAGTGTTAGTTAGTTCTGTAATATTTATTTTATGTTTCATTTTCATTGGCAATCTAAACATTAACATTGCCATTGAATTTATCACAGACGCACACACACATATATTCTACCATAAATGCCACAAGCCAACATTACTACTATCGCACTCTCACACACACTCATATACATGTGCGTTACTATCTATTTGATAGAAAACAAACCAAACTAAATGAATTATCACAGAGTGTGGATATGTGTTTGTGTGTGTCCGTTTATATGAGAAAGTAACTTATTTGAAAAAATAGAGTGCGTGGAAATAAAACTGAAACGACAAACTAAAACCAATATACAAATTTACTAAATTATACATAAATATGGTGTGCTCTTTTTTCGTAGTTCAGAAATTAAAGCAAATATCTTAATTAGGGGAATAGGAGAACTTGTAAAAACATTAAAACGATAATATTAAAATTTTTAATTGCCATAATTTCTAGGGAAATAAAAACAAATTAAATACTCTCAGTGGGGTGGAATTAAGCGGCTATGTATGTGGACTATTCTAACCACTATACAGATTTAGAGGTGGATTATGAACGTGGGAAAAATTAAAGAATTTTAAAGAGTTTTTTTAAGACCAAGAGATTTTTAAGGACGCCACAAGAGTGGATTTGTATACCCTACACAACTATGTTGTGAGGGTATTATAGAGTTTGTAACGCCGCGAAATATTGGTCCTAGACCCACCTTTAAGTATACCGATCGTCATATCTCGACTAGCTGTCTAGCCGTCTGTCCATTATAATTTGTAAACACGATACAGGCCACAGTTATGGACTCTTAATCTTCACCAAAAATTGCATGTAGGAAGGGGTTGGCCCAATGAAGACTCCTATTGTTTTTGGTAAATATCGGTTAATATTTAGGGGATGAAATGGACCAAATACTTATTTTTTGTCGGTTTTTCTGGTCGCTCCAGAGGCCTCAATTATTGCCCAAACATCTCGATTTTTTACATGGAGAAGGGGATTGGACCAAAGAATAAGATCGGTCAATATTTAGAGGTTCAAATGGACCTTGACTTTTGTGTGAAAAATTAAAAAAATTGTATTATATAGCGTATATATTTACTCTTGAAGAACATAGAGCCGAAAAGATGATAGTTTATCCAAGAGGAGTGGTTGGCCTTTAAATTGATACCAATTATATTGTCGTATGTACTCGGATGTGGGAGTTACACGTAAATATTTACAGGTGGTTACGTATTAATATATTATTTAGTAACCCATTACCACACCAGAGGGCGGAAATATAGCGCTGATCGCTTTGAAATGTTCCATGAGGTTCCAGTTATGGTCATGTACAACGCCTATAATGATGTGATGATCAGATAATAATTTTTGGATGAAGTGAACCGAAAACTTATTTTTTTGTGTTTGTTCGAGTCGATCTATAGGCCACATTGAAAGTCGAACATCACAACACAACCCACGATGAAAGGAATCAGGACAAGTAATTAGAAGTGCTTTACTGAATATTACTAATATTTGGTAAAAATATCTCGAAATAGTGCCAAAGCTCAGAATATAGATTTTCCTGGAAGTTGTGTAGGGTATCATATGGTCGGCCGCGTCCGACTATACTGCTCCGCTCACTGGTTAAACAATATTTTTATAAGGACCCTAAGACTAACATACTTGGTACAGAATATTTTTTCAATATTATAATCCGGATTAAAGGGCATTTGATCCCTTAATCCGGATTAAGGGCCACTTAAGGGCCACTTAATCCGGATTAAGGTTTAAGGCTTAATCCGGATTAAGGGCCACTTAATCCGGATTAAGGGACACATAATCTGTATTAAGGGACACTTAATCCGGATTAAGGGTCCTTGATCCAAGATTAAGGCTTAATCTGGATTAAGGGACACTTGATCCAGGATTAAGGCTTAATCTGGATTAAGGGTTCTTGACCCAGATTTAAGGCTTAATCCGGATTAAGGTATAATCCGGATTAAGGGCCACTTAATCCGGATTAAGGGACACATAATCCGGATTAAGGGACACTTAATCCGGATTAAGGGACACTTAATCCGGATTAAGGGTCCTTGACCCAGGTTTAAGGCTTAATCCGGATTAAGGGCCACTTAATCCAGATTAAGGGACAGTTAATCCGGATTAAGGTCTTTGACCCGGGTTTAAGGCTTAATCCGGATTAAGTGACCCTTAATCCGGATTATGTGTCCCTTAATCCGGATTAAGTGGCCCTTAATCCGGATTATACCTTAATCCGGATTAAGCCTTAAATCTGGGTCAAGAACCCTTAATCCAGATTAAGCCTTAATCCTGGATCAAGTGTCCCTTAATCCAGATTAAGCCTTAATCTTGGATCAAGGACCCTTAATCCGGATTAAGTGTCCCTTAATCCGGATTAAGTGTCCCTTAATCCGGATTAAGTGTCCCTTAATCCGGGACCTTGACCCAGGTTTAATCCGGATTAAGGCATAATCCGGATTAAGGACCACTTAATCCGGATTAAGGGTCACATAATCCGGACTAAGGGATACTTAATCCGGATTAAGGGTCCTTGACCCAGAATTAAGGTTTAATCCGATTTAAGAGAGGGATGGAAAGTTAGAAGGATGTAGATGCTCTATTTTAGAAATTCGTACTTATGTCTATGAAAAGTACTAAATTTGGTACTATCTGCATTTAGTTGAGCGTAAAGAGATTGAATACTTAAAAATAGGAGTTAGGATTACTATTGGAGTACAGGATTGAGGTACTTATGTGTACTAAATGGTACTATGTTTGGTACAACTTGATTATGTGCAAACGGATAGGCTGGACTCCAGACTTAAGGAATTAAAATTACTGTTGGATTGGGGTAGTTTAGGAAATGCGTAATTTTGGGAACATAAAGTACTAAATTGTACTAAATAGTCATAGTCCGTTTTGAGAATATGCATAGAATCACTTTATCCGAATTGGGAGAAGTTTGGCCCAAGGGCGAACCGTATTGAAATTGGGGAACTCGGTTCATGCTTAGATATAGCTCAATATATAGTTTCGTCCGATTTAAAGTAAATGGAGCACCAAAATCCTTATATATCTTTTGATTAGAACGAAATTTGGCATGGTGTACTGAATTAAGTCTAGAATGTTGTGTGCTACGTTTCTTGAAAATAGGTTCAGATTTATATATATTTTCACCCGATTTTAAGTAAATTGTGTACTAAAGACTCAAAGTTTGTAAGACTGAAACACAATTAATCTCATATATATGATCCGAATAGGGAGATGTTTGGACCGGGATTAATATTTAATCCGGATTAAGGGTTATAGACCCAGGATTAGGCTTAATCGGGATTAAGGGTCACTGACCCAGGTTCAAGGCTTAATCCGGATTAAAGCATAATCCGGATTAAGGGCCACTTAATCCAGATTAAGGGACAGTTGATCCGGATTAAGGGACACATAATCCGGATTAAGTGGCCCTTAATCCGGATTAAGGGCCCTTGACCCAGGTTTAAGGCTTAATCCGAATTAAGGCATAATCCGGATTAAGGGCCACTTAATCCGGATTAAGGGACACTTAATCCGGATTAAGGGTCCTTGACCCAGGTTTAAGGCTTAATCCGGATTAAGGCATAATCCGGATTAAGGGAAACATAATTCGGATTAAGGGACACTTAATCCGGATTAAGGGTCCTTGACCCAGAATTAAGGCTTAATCCGGATTAAGAGCCACTTAATCCGGATTAAGGGACATTTAATCCGGTTTAAGGATCCTTGACCCCGGATTAAGGCCTAATACGGATTAAGAGTCATTGACCCCGGATTAAAGGCCATCATTTAACCCGAATTAAAGGTCATTGACCCCGAATCGAGGGTAGACAAAGGGGAAGAGCTAGAATTCTAAAATTTTGGATGTGGTTCACTGATGGAAAGTTAGAAGGATGTAGATGCTCCATTTTAGAAATTCGTACTTATGTCTATGAAAAGTACTAAATTTGGTACTATCTGCACTTAGTTAAGCGTAAAGAGATTGAATACTTAAAAATAGGAGTTAGGATTACTATTGGAGTACAGGATTGAGGTACTTATGTGTACTAAATGGTACTATGTTTGGTACAACTTGATTATGTGCAAACGGATAGGCTGGACTCCAGACTTAAGGAATTAAAATTACTGTTGGATTGAGGTAGTTTAGGAAATGCGTAATTTTGGGAACATAAAGTACTAAATTGTACTAAATAGTCATGGTCCGTTTTGAGAATATGCATAGAATCACTTTCTGAGTCGATTTATGCATGTCCGTCCGGCTGTCCATGTTAAATTGTAAGCAAAGTACAGGTCGTATTTATGATCCGAATTGAATGAAGTTTGGTCCAAGAAAATTGAGAAATATTGGTTCAGATTTAGATATAGCTCCCATATACTTTTCTCCTGATTTAATGTAAGTTGTACACCAAAAACATTTCGATTTGCACGAAATTTGGCACAGCGTGCTGAATTAAGTCTAGAATGGAGTGATATAGCTCTCATATATAGTTTCGTCCAATTTAATGTAAAAGGTGTTGTAATGTTTTTTTTTTACTCAAATATTACGATTTCGTGAATTTAGTTATTTACTTAGTTTCTGAATCACGAAAAAATCGAGTACACTCCATAGTTATATATAATTTAGTAATTTGTATCTTACTTAAGTTTTATGTTATACTATCACCAGCTTCAGTTTCGGTTTTATTTCCTCGAACTCTCTTTTACTCGGTATAAGTCACTTTCTAACACACATACATACATATATCCACACACTCTGTTTTAATTCATTTAGATTGGTTTACTTTCTATCAAATGGATATGCATATGTGCGTAGTGAGTGTAATAGTGGTAATGTTGGCTTGTGACATTTATGAGAAGGTGTGTGTGTGTGAGTGCAATAAATTCAATGGCTTTGTTAATGTTTATTTTGCCAATGAAAATGAAACATCAAATAAATATAAAAGTAACACGCAACACATATGTGTATGTGGTTATATGTGTACTCGTGTATAGGTGGTTTAGTGAGGGATTATATCGTTACACCTTTTAACATTAGTCGGCCGATATTACTTTTTGAAATCTACGATGTAATAATGTAAAATCTCGTAAGGTGTTTTCACGTTTGATATCGACGTCCGTGTATGTTCGCCTTCTGTAGTAATACCACTCTTACTTAGAAAGGGATGTCTCCTACACGTTTTATGATTGTTAAAAAAAGTAATAATAATAACTAATAAATAATTTTTTGATCTCCAGAAATGTAGTTATGTTTCCCGTTTAAATATTTGCAACAATTGTTGGTCTAATGATTGATTTAAATGCTGATATATGTGGTTCTGCAACACACACAATCATGTTACTATTTTTAAACATTGACCACTGAATGAAAACGAAAAACCTCAACAACACACATAACTAAAACCAATTTACTTCCTCTGCAATAAAAACAGCTCACACATACACACACACACTTAAATACATCGAAAACAGAATTTCATAGAGCTTTATTTTTGTTTGCTTTCAAATGTCAGTACCAGCAAACAAACAAATAACTTCATTTGTTTGATACAATGAAATGTACATGGAATGGTCAAGTCCTTGTTGCCAAGGAAGGGGTAAAATCCTCAACTAGTTGTTACAACATCATTTATGCTCAATGGTGATGATGTTCCTGCTGCCACTACTAACCAATGCTAATGATGATGGCTCAATTGTGTATTCTTTCTTATTTGTGGGATTGATTGTTTCTTCGGTTTCTTTGTGGGTTTTTTGGAATTTTGTGTGCTTGCTTTGTTCTAAATTAAATTTATGTTTTTTCTTTACGTTCTGGTTCTTTGGAACTATTTTAAAATGCAAGTGAATGGGTATTATGATGATTGGCTTGCTATGATATGATTCCTTCAATGCTATTGTTTGCTCTGTGATAAATTTGGAAAATTTTCTAGGATTCCATGTATTCCTGATAATGATGTACAATGATTAGGTTACAATGTGGAACTAACTTTCTTGAATTCAATTTTGGTGAATTTGAAAAAAATTAAGAAGTTTGGGAATGATAGAAACTTTTCAAAAAATGAATTTAGAATACCATTTGAACGAAGATTTAAAAAATATTTTAAAAGAACAATCAATGTGTAGATAATATTTATATACTGGATTATGATAGCCTAGAAACAACGGCTATTGCTCAATATTGCCCTACGATTCGGAGCTGCGCCGATACGACGGTTTCCCCATTATTCAGTATTTTGAGGATTTTGGGCACGTTGTCAACCGAACTGACTAAAATTTAATATTTCTAATTATGTGGAAAATAATTAAGTGGCCTACAAAGATATATTCCAAATTTTGTTTAATTATTGGCTAAAGTTTCGGGGTTAACGCCCATATAACGGTATCTCTAACTATTCGGTATTATTGGCATTTAAAACACCTTTTTCAATCAAATTTGCTGTAATTGTAAATTTTTGGTTGTCATATTTCGTAATAAAACTTAAAGTTTTTTAGTATCGGTATATGATCGCGAACATTCCCCATATAATGATACAAATAATTTTCGTTATTTGGAGGACTACGGACATGTTTCTCTAAAGAAATTGCCAAAATTAATAATTTGGGTCGAACTTTGGGATAAGCTCGCATATAAAGGGCATCCATTTAATCGATATTTTTATGGTCATAAGCGCATTCTACAACCGATTTGACTCCATTTTAACATTACGAAGTGACTTTGATCAAGTTTTTAGATGGGTAATATCGTTCCACTACTTCAAGTACCATCCCCACAAAAATATTTTTTTGAAAAGCGTAGATTTAAAAAAAAAAATATTTTTTTTGTTTGAAAGATTTTTAAAACGTCGATTTTTATACCCTTTATCACACTGTGGTACATATCTTTGTAACAGGCAAAAAAAATCGAGATAGACCCACGGTTCCTTTTTGAAAATATGGATATAATAATTTTCTAAGTCGATTTATGCATTTGTGATCCGATTTGGATGAAATTTGGCACAGATCACTTATTTGAACCAATAGAAATTGGAGAAAATTGGTCCAGATTTAGATATAGCTCCCATATATAGTTTCCTTCGATTTTATGTAAATGGTGAATCAAACTCCGATTGAGACAATATTGGTCCGATTACACAGATTACTGAATTAGGTCCTGATTGATGTACGCGAAGTGGAATCGGTTCAGATTTGGATATAGTTCCCATATATAGTTGCGTAGCGTGTTGAATTTACTACAGGTTGACGTCCGAGGAGTTTTGTTGAAATTGGTTCAGATTTAGATATAGCTCCCATATATAGTTTCGTCCGATTTTATGAGACATAATTTTCCACAGAGTATGGAATAAGATCCTGATTGAATGTTTGTCCGATTGAGACAAAATGTTGCAAAGCGTATTGAAGTTACTTCTTCGTTTCAGGTTTTCATATATATTTTCATGCGATTTTACCTAATGTTGTATCAAACAACTGAAGTCCGATTAGGACGATATAGTGCTCAATTTACCAAATGGAACCTAGAATAACGTGTATTGTATTCTGTGTAAAGATTGTGCTGCAGTATACGCTCAAATACGTCCATACATATTTTGCTCGATTTCATACAAATATTGACATTCAATTGTTCATAAATTTTTAGAATGGTGTATCTATGGTTTGTTTCAATATAGTTCAAATATCTATATACTTCACACAGTTAATTTCGTCCGATTCCATTTCAATGGCCCCCCAAAGATGATATTTTCTATCTAGGGGTTATTGTACATATAAGCATTCCTTTATGTACCCAAAGTGGTAAAGGGTATCATATAATCGGTCCCGTCCGACTTTTGAACTTTCCTTACTGGTTTAAAAACAATTTTTTGGAAGGTTATATTTTTATAATATATATTTAATTACCATCAAAGAGGTGATTTTTATACCCTACACAACTATGTTGTCAGGGTATTATATCTTTGTGTAGGCCCAAAAGTTTGTAACGCCGCGAAATATTGGTCCTATACCCACCTTTAAGTATTCCGATCGTCATATCTCGACTAGCTAAGTCGATCTAGACATGTGTGTCCGTCCGTCCGTCTGTCCATTATAATTTGTAAACACGATACAGGCCACAGTTATGGACCAATCTTTACGAAATTTTGCATGTATGATGGATTCTGCCCAATGAAGGCCCCTATTGTTTTTGGTAAATATCGCTTAATATTTAGGGGATGAAATGGACCAAAAACTTAATTTTTGTCTGATTTTCTGGCCGCTCTGGAGGCCGTAATTATGGCCCGAACATCGCGAATTTTTACATGGAGAAGGGGATCGGGCCCAAGAATAAGCATGCCTTTTTTGATAAAGTTCGGTCAATATTTAGCGGATCGAATGGGCCCTGACTTTTGTGTGAAAATGACAAAATTTGTATTGTATGGCGTATATATTTAGTCCTGAAGGACATAGACCCGAGAAGTTGATAATATATCCAAGAGGAGTGGTTGACCTTTACATTGATACCAATAATATTGTCGTTACAGGTGCTTGCGAACTCAGATATTATTTAGTAACCCATTAACATACGGGAGGGCGGAAATATAGCGTGGATCGCTCTGAAATTTTCCATGAGGATCCAGGTATGGTCAAGGACAACGCCTATAATTTTCGATGATAATCAGATAATAATATTGGGATGAGGTGGACACAATTGAAAGCCGAACATCATAACACAACCCACGGTGAAGGGAATCTGGACAACTAATTAGAAGGGTTGTACTGAATATTAGTAATGTTTGTTGACCTCTAGTCTATCAAGAGGGTGCAAATATAGGGAAATATTTTCCATGCTTAGAATATATAACCACAGAAAGTTAAATTTTCGTGGAAGTTGTGTAGGGTATCATATGGTCGGCCCCGTCTGATTATACTGCTCCGCTCACTGGTTTTATAATATATTTTTAATTAACATCAAAGAGGTGATTTTTAAAAAATAATTTTTGTGTGATATTTCGATAGTTGTCGATTTTTCCATAAATCCGTAAATATTTAAAAATATTTTTCGAAAGACCACCAAATGGTTAACGTAGATTTTTTGAAAATATTTGTTTATTGAATATCAAAGCGTAGATTTAAAAATATAAAAGTTGAGCGTTGATTTCTTAAAAATAATATTTAGAGATCATCAAAATGTGGATTTGTATGAAGCCATGTTTTGGAAATTTAATTTTAGGAACTATGAACGTGTAGTCTTTACTTTCAAAGCGTATTTTTTAAAATACAAATTTTGAGTACTATCCGAGTGCAACTATTTTAAAACTTATTTTTTGAAGGACTACCTGAGTGCAGTTTAAAACAAATATTATTTTCTATCAATGTACATATTTCTCAAAAAACTGTTAAGAGTTTTTAATATTAATTTCCTGGAAGTCACAATTTATTACTTGAATCAATTTATTTTTCTTTTTCTTGTTACATTTTTCCCCGAAGTAAATTCCTTGAAAATTAATTTTCATTTTAAAATGAAATATTATCTCTTTCTGCAAAAACCACTCCTGTGAAATTTCTTTAAAACATCCTCGATTGTTATCTGATAAATGGGTACAAAGCTCTTTTATTTATTTTGTCCTTTTTTTTAAAACTCAATTTTCTACCAAAACATAAAAGCATAAAGCAAATGCCACATAATATGACACTCTATTTGTAAGGATGTTACAAATTTTCTTTATTTGAAGTTGGTTCGTTTTTATTTCTCCCTGGTCAGTATAATCCTTTTTATTTTTTTCATCTCATTTTATTTCCTTTCAGCAAAGATATGGCAATTTATTTTTACTTTCTATGAAATCCATTTTAATGCCAAACATTTTTTTGTTGAGATTCTATTATTTTTTTCTTGTTTTCTTTTTGTTTGTAATGTATTTAGAAAAAGTAAATGTAGAGATTTTTGTTTTTTTTTTTTTTTTGGTGACAAAAAAGATTTTCTGTTTTCTTACATCCTGATTTTTGTAGGGATATATTTTTAATACAGTAATGTGAAACAATATATCCTTTAAGTAAGGGGAAAATAAAAAAAGAATAGCCGAATTAAAAAGTATTTAATTTAAAATACAAGCAGACTAAACATTGAGCCCATGTAGACCTCTTTCCGAATTTATTGCTTTTATAATCCCAACCATGTCGAAAGAGACATTTTCGTCAGCCTGTCTGTTGAAATCACCGTAGAGCAATATTTATAAAAAGCATTGACATTTTACCCATAGATTGCTAAAACTCTACGGATGTTGGGTATTAAAAATTTATATATCGGCCCAAGTTTTGGTACAGCGCCCTTGATAATAAAGACTATGAGTTCAAGGATCTGAAAATATCTTGGGCTGTAAATCCTTATAGTGGATATGGTTCAAAATTTATATATATTTTTTTTAAATATAAAAAGCATCCTGTCACATTTTACCACCACACCATTGTCCTTCATATTTTCATGCATACAATGCCAAAATTCTGATCTGAGTATTCGTATCATTTTTTTCTATTACACCAAACATACTTTTTTCAATTTCCTTTTTTTAGTCCATTGTTGTAACAACTTTTCTTATTCTGTTTTTTTTTTCTATTCTATTTTTAGAAAAATATCTGCACATGAATTTGAACGTGGCGGTTTGTTAAAACCTATCGTCAATACTATCGATGGCACCCCCACCTTCCTGAGTATAGGGACGACAAATGATTGTTCCATGGCCACAACATCTGGCACGAGTACAAATAACAGTAACGGCAGTATGGGTAACAACAGCTTACTGTCATCGGGTGGTGGTAATACCAGCGGTTCGGCGGGTGGCAATGGCCTTGGTAGCGGTGGATGTTCCAGTGGCGTAGGCCAAAATAATTCTGGCCATAATAATCATTATTATCCGCAGACGGGACATCATCATCACCATCATAATCATTATCGACCGCAGCGGCTGTCCCGCAATGAACTGAAGCAGTTGGACGAGAAGGAGTTAATATTTGAACTGGTAAGGTATTGTCTAATAAGATGGAAAAAAATTAAGGGAAGAGGGGATAATTGTATAAAGGATTATCAAGTTTTTAAAAAATAATTTTTTGGAAGGACTAGCAAGGCGTAGATTTTTAAAAATAATTTTTTGGAAGGACTAGCAAGGCGTAGATTTTTAAAAAGAATTTTTTGAAAGGATTAGCAAGGCGTAGATTTTTAAAAAGAATTTTTTGGAAGGACTAGCAAGGCGTAGATTTTTAAAAAGAATTTTTTGGAAGGACTAGCAAGGCGTAGATTTTTAAAAAGAATTTTTTGGAAGGACTAGCAAGGCGTAGATTTTTAAAAATAATTTTTTGGAAGGACTAGCAAGGTGTAGATTTTTAAAAATAATTTTTTGGAAGGACTAGCAAGGCGTAGATTTTTAAAAATAATTTTTTGGAGGGACTAGCAAGGCGTAGATTTTTAAAAATAATTTTTTGGAGGGACTAGCAAGGCGTAGATTTTTAAAAATAATTTTTTGGAGGGACTAGCAAGGCGCAGATTTTTAAAAATAATTTTTTGGAAGGACCAGCAATTTTTTGAAAGGACTAGCATGGCGTAAATTTTTAAAAAAAGTTTTTTTTTTAAAGGACTAGCAATTTTTTGGAAGGACTAACAAGACGTAGATTTTTATACCCTTCACCACTCTGTGGTACAGGGTATTATGTCTTTGTGCATATGTTTGTAACAAGCAAAAGGAAACGAGATAGACACATGGTTCATTTTGAGAATATACATAGAATCACCTTTTCAGTCGATTTATGCATGTAAGTCCGTCCGTCTGTCTGTCGATGTTAAATTGTAAACAAAGTACAGGTCGCATTTATGATCCAAATTGGATGAAATTTGGCATAGGTCACTTATTTGGACCAAGGACGAACCCTATTGAAATTGGGAAAAATCGGTTCAGATTTAGATATAGCTCCCATATATATTTTTGTCCGATTTAATGCAAATGGTCCCCATATATCTTTCGATTTGGACGAAATTTGGTAAAGCGTAATGAATTAGGTCTAGAATGATGTGTGCAAAGTTTCGTGAAAATCGGTTTAGATTTGGATATAGCTCCCATATATATTTTCGTCCGATTTAAGGTAAATGGTGTACCAAAGTCCCTATATATCTTTCGATTTGTACAAAATTTGGCACAGCGTACTGAATTAGGTCCAGAAAGATGTGTGTTAAATTTTCTGGAAATCGGTTCAGATTTAAATATAGCTCCCAAGTATATTTTCGTCCGATTTTAGGTACATAGTGCCCCAAAGACACTGAAAATCGTACGTATTTTGGCATAGCGTACTGAATTAAGTCTAAAATGATGTGTGCTAAGTTTCGTGAAAATCGGTCCAGATTTAGATATATCTCCCATATATATTTTCGTCCTATTTAACGTAATTGGTCCACCAAAGTCTCTATATATTTCTCGATTTGCACGGATTTTGGTATAGCGTACTAAACTAAGTCTAGAATGATGTGTACACCTCCTATATATATTTTCGTCCGATTTGAAGTTAATGTTGCTCTAAAGATACATAGCTAGGCCGATTGACACAAATAAAAAAGGTGTCTGACTGAGATTAAATTTTAAACAGTGCAGCATACCGAATAGCCTGTGTCAAGTTTGCTTTAAATCGATTTGCAAAATTTAGCATAGGTTACAGAATGACATGTGTAGGGATTGGTGTTAGTCGGGTTAGATATAGATAAAAATCACATATTTAATTTCGTTCAATTTCAAGCCAAAATTCATTCAAAAAGGCGACATCTTTTAGGATACATATGTAGAATATACCCAAAGTGTGTAAAGGGTATCATATAGTCGGTCAAATCCGACTTTACTACTTTCCTTACTGTTTTTAACATCCTTTTGTCATTATTTGTTCGTATGTGACCTTCCCTTCGGTCTCCAATACCACTGACGTATACGTAACATAATAAATCACTTAATTAACATCAATCATACGCACCATTGCATCAGTTTATCATAATTAATGCTCTGCGTCGTATTATAGGAAGAAAAGAACAATAGCAATTATTCTGTAATTATTGTCTATAAAATACATTAATTATATGAATGTATACTACAACACAATACATACACACACGCACATACATATTGCCATGGTATCAGTTAATAATATCACTGTTGTTATTTTATCTTTTTCTTTGCATTTCCCTCTCTCGCACGGAATGGATGTATTTTTCTGGATATTTCTGACACTCCTTGGTATATATGCGGCGTATCTCCTACGTACATACATACATGGATGTCGATGGATGTCATTGACGTTTGGTGTTTCTCCATTAAAACTACAACCAAATAACTGGACAATACCCTACATGTACCCACACACACACCCACCCACATGTATATATCTGACGATGTCAATGCTGATGATGCTGTCATTTTATTTACAACGAACAATGGTGCAAAATAATGTTCGCACTCTTTATATCTCATTCTCTTGGAAACCTCGAAAACATGCTACAACAAAAACAACATGTACAACAACATCTCTGCACATGATTGTGTGGATAATGTCCATTGATGTTTGCCAAATGGTGTCATTTGATATCTTTGGCCAACGACAATTGTTCTCGTAATGTTGTTTGCTGGCCATTGTCGTGCAACAACGATATGTCTGATGTTATGTTCGCCCTCACACCCACTTCACCCATTTGTAGGTAAAGGACATCTGCAATGAATTGGAAGTTCGCAGCTTATGCCATAAGATTCTGCAAAATGTCTCAATATTGCTGAATGCCGATCGGGGTTCATTGTTTTTGGTACAAGGTCGTTGCAGTGGCAGTGCCGATGGTCCCAAGAAGTAAGTACACAAACATTTATACATATTTATATACAACATTTACGAAAATATAAAATGCCAGTGTGTATGTTATAAATAATATATTTAATGTGACAGCTTCGATTTTATTGACTATGATATGTGACTGTAGTCACCATTGGCAGCACATTGACTTTTTGGGTAATGGTTTTGTATGTTAACTTATTTTATTCTACTATTAAATTTGTTATATTTATAACAAATATGAACCTCACTTTTATGGTTCGATTGCTTTTAATGCAAGAGTATTTGGTTATAGTAGATCAAATCGAAAATAACTTATCTGGGACATCATTACTCGAATTTTGACTATTAAGTTTAATAACCTCTCGAAGCTGTTGTAAATCAATATTATCTTTATAAATTAAATAAGTAAAGTAAAAACGTTGTTAAGTAAGGCCGGGCCGAACTATTTATTTCCTTAACCATGATGGGGACGTCAAAATACCTAGTACCCGCCATGGTAAATTCCTACCAGAAGAATACTCTTGGTTCATAGCGGGATAGAAAAAACCTCAGAACTTCGTTATGTTGCGTCTGTCAGAACAACATCTACCACAGATCCATCTCGGTAATATTTAATTGATGTATTGTTGTTCAAAGTTAACTCGGATACAGGACTACTGCGTGTCTCCCAGTGTGTCACAGTCATCGTCGTCTTTGAAATACACCCCTACAGTTTCCCCAACGGCATTTAACACAACATCTTGCTGTCTTACGCCTTGGTAATGTATCATTTTTGTTATTTAACTGAGACCACTGCAACCATATCAGTGAAATTGTGGAGTTTATGGGTCTAAGATGTATTATGGTCGCTGCAATACAGAAACCAAGCATTCCGTGAAGGAGTTTGACAGATGGGTAAAGCGCTGACCGAGCAAATTGATAGCTCCACATTTTGCACGGTGGATGAAGATGCTCCCACTACAATAAAGAGAAATAGTCACAGCTCGTCAAAGACATAACATACGTAGTCCGGTCCGATAAATGGACTAATCTCGTGATCCGTCAATTCCTTCGGATCAGACCCACTTACTATCATCGTCTCCGTAAGTAGACAATCCTACTTCACCTACGTTGGTTTCCAGTCAACATTTCATAGGGCTGCCGATCTCCTTACATCCTCAGGTAACTGAGAGGAATTTCTAGAAAAGCAGTCACTATTGCTATAAAGATCAAACTTGCCAGCAGATGCCACGGGATTTACTAATGATCCTGAAGATCAAAGGGTAACAGAACATTATCTTAAAGTACAAACAAAAAAGTAGATAAACCTTAGGTGCAACATTGTGACGAGAATAAGTTAATTGAGGGCGCTCTGGACCCCGGAAGGACGAAAGGGAGCCTGTAACACAAAACGATGTTAATATGATAGATCAGAAAAGGTGCACGTTTTATTAGGTTAGGAAAAAAGGCCGGTAGTCGAAAATGTTGATAAAATCGGAGAAATGATCGAAGTTGACCGGCATGTTAGCAGTCGTAACAATGGTCAGGAGCTAAAAATCAACTATTAAAGTGTTTTAAACCATTTACACAAAGCTGGATTAAAAAAGAAGCTCGATGTTTGAGTGCCAAACTAATTAACAGAAAAAATAGGATGGATCGAATTTCCATTCTGATCTCTACTGTCAACAACTGGACCGTTTGAATATAGCAATTGAACAGAAACGGCCAGAATTGGCCAACAGGACAGGTGTCGTGTTCTACCAGGACAACACTAGGCCACACAAATCTACTCGCTAGAAACTTCGAGAGCTCGTTTTAATGCATCCGCAATACAGTCAAAACCAAACAATTGTCATATTTTTCTTGCATTGCAAAATTTCTTTAATAATAAAAAATTGGTATCTAGGGAGGATTGGGAAAATCGACTACTAGAGTTTTTTGCAGAGACTTCTATGAGAGAGGCATTATGAAGTTACCTTCAAAATTAAAACAAATCATTCATACAAAGGTAAATGTCCGGAAAGAATTTCCATGGTAATGCTTAAGCAAGGGGATGAACCTGCAGTACTCAACATCAACCCTCAATTTGTCGTTAGCAACCCATAGCTACTGAAGCCTGACAAGGATGTCGGCAGAGGTGAATGGTACAGGACGATTTCACTTCTGTCGGCAGTAGCTTAGACTACCGAGGCGCTACTTCTGCCATCGATGAGAAGCATTTTCTAGTTTTCATACACGAACAAGGATTCCGTAAAATACAAAGCACAGCACCATCAGTCATTTTCACACATATTAGAGAGTTCATAGAATCATTGCAATTGAACATTCATGATCAATACTGCCAATCATGCCAAACTGTTAGAGGACATAGAGAAGACCAGCCTTCGGGCGTTTTTAAAAAGTTTGATGATCAAATATATGTATGGCATGCAGTATTGGAATTCAGAAATCGGGCGGCATTGCGATCATAATGTATGCGGGTATTTTACGATCATAGCGTCAGAACTAGTTATTGATGACATATATAAGAGGAAAAATCGTCTACATATGAAAAAAATGAGGGCCGAAATGAAGCTTCCATAGTACATAATGGTCGATGCATAACAGATTCTGACATGCCCCAGGTTATTAGATTTATCGTTCCACTGCCACTGCTATTTGCAATAGGCTGACAAGTAGGAACACGGTCCTCAAATCGCTGGCCGGCAGACTTTGCTGATGGCGCTGACTAGAAGATCTTGTTGATCTGCTATAATACAATAGGCCGGTCAGATAATCACAAAACCATGTGTCCCCAGTTTAGTGTGCGAATGTAAGTAATACGCAATAGAAGAAGATACACTTATGTCAGTATGCTGCCCTGGGAACTGCATATTTTGGTTTCTTCATGACACACCAGTGGACCAACTACATTAAAAGACGATGACGTTACCCATTCTTTGGTAATCAAATAAAATGTTGTCGATGCAGTTCCAGCTTGGTTATATTGTGGAATACATCCCTGCCATAGTCAATGCCTGCCATATTGAATTTGGATACAGAGCAGTCAGAATCGAACAACACATAATAAATTAGTTTTCTAATGGACTAAATTATTCAATTCGACCAAATCCACTAAATACCGAATAAGATTTGACCCTACAATTTGAACCAATATTGATAATTTTTGGTAGGAATATTTGCCACCCAATGAGAACTAAAAGGATCTGACCAAGGAAGAATGATGGGTCAATACTTAGCGGCCAAATGAACTAAGACTTTTGTGTGAAAATGGTAAAATTTGCTATCTATGGTTTATATGTCTACCCCAGAAGTACATAGATTAGATAATTTGACTATCACATTGAAGGGTAGTGGTCGACCTTTACATTGATACAAATTATATTGCTGTAGTCAGCCGGGTGTGGGATATGTTATGATTTTATGTAGTATTACTATCACCTCACTAGAAGTTGAAATTGGCGCTGATTTTTGTGGTGATCAGATGATATTTAGATGAGGAAATGGGCCGAAAACATTATTATTGTTTGATTTTCTAGTCCCTCTAGACGCCACAATTATATGTCGAACATCGCAAATTTTCTATGGGCAAGGCGATCGTGAACGTTCAATAACGGGTCAACTAAACCAAAACTTACTTTGTATAAATAACACAATTTTAAAATTATGTAGAAAATTATTACTCCGGGTAATGTTGATTTGAAAACATCAAGACAGTGCTAATATCGGTTCAGAATATAGATCCGCAGAAACTTATAGCTCACTGGTAGTTATGTAGGGTATCATATGGTCGGCCCCGTCCGACAATACTGCTCCGCTTAATGGTTCATGACTATAAATTATGTGGATTATACATTTTTATACCCTTCACCACACTGTGGTACAGGGTATTATGTCTTTGTGCATATGTTTGTAACAGGCAAAAGGAAACGAGATAGACACATGGTTCCTTTTGAGAATATGCATAGAATCACTTTCTGAGTCGATTTATGCATGTCCGTCCGTCCGTCCGTCCGTCCGTCCGTCTGTCCGTCTGTCCATGTTAAATTGTAAACAAAGTACAGGTCGCATTTATGATCCGAATTGGATGAAATTTGGCATAGGTCACTTATTCGGCCCAAGGACGAACCCTATTGAAATTGGGAAAAATCGGTTCAGATTTAGATAAAGCTCCCATATATATATTTAACCGATTTAATGTAAACGGTCCCTATATATCTTTCGATTTGCACGAAATTTGGTACAGCCTAATCATTTAGGTCTAGAATGATGTCTGCCAAGTTTCGTGAAAATCGGTCCAGATTTAGATATAGCTCCCATATATAGTTTCGTCCGATTTCATGTAAATGGTGCCCCAAAGTCCCTATATATCTTTTGATTTGCACGAAATTTGGTATAACGTGCTGAATTAAGCCTTGAGTGATGTATGCCAAGTTTGGAGAAAATCGGTCCAGATTTAGATATAGCTCCCATATATAGTTTCGTCCGATTTCATGTAAATGGTGCCCCAAAGTCCCTATATATCTTTCGATTTGCACGAAATTTGGTACAGCCTAATCATTTAGGTCTAGAATGATGTCTGCCAAGTTTCGTGAAAATCGGTCCAGATTTAGATATAGCTCCCATATATAGTTTCGTCCGATTTCATGTAAATAGTGCCCAAAGTCCCTATATATCTTCTCATTTGCACGAAATTTGGCATAACGTACTGAATTAAGCCTAGAGGGATGTCTGCCAAGTTTGGAGAAAATCGGTCCAGATTTAGATATAGCTCCCATATATAGTTTCGTCCGATTTGATGTAAATGGTCCACCAAAGTCGCTAAATATCTTCCGATTTGCACGAATTTTGGCATAACGTACTGAATTGAGTCTAGAATGATGTCTGCCAAGTTTCGTGAAAATAGGTCCTGATTTAGATATAGCTCCCATATATAGTTTCGTCCGATTTCATGTAAATGGTGCACCAAAGTCCCTATATATCCTTCGATTTGCACGAAATTTGGCATAACGTACTTAATTGAGCCTAGAATGATGTCTGCCAAGTTTCGTGAAAATCGGTCCAGATTTAGATATAGCTCCCTTTTATTTTAGATTGATTTTAAGTAATTGACGTACTAAGGAACCAATTGGAATAAAACGTTCTGAAAGTTGTATAACCTAACCTGTGACAAGTTTGTTTGAAATCGCTCAATATTTGGATAGAGCTTCCATATATATTTTCGCCCGATTTCTAGTAAATTGGGCATCAAACTCCTCATGTTAGTCAGATTGACATCAAATTTTGCACAACTTAAAAAATTGAGCATAGAATTACGTAGTTGCGTTTTCTAGAAGTGCAGACATAGCCCAACGGATGACCTATTTATATTTGTTTGAAGTCGATTGACATACTTTATGGATAGATCTAGGTAGATTCACATTTAGATAAATATCACATTTTTTTCATCCAATTTTATGTTATAGTCCTGCTTAATATACCCATAGTGGTGAAGGGTATCATATAGTCGGCCCCGTCCGACTTTACTACTTTCCTTACTGGTTATTATTGACACAGGATTGGACTTGAATTTTTTTTCAATGACCAATAGAGTGGATTATTAAATTTTCATGGACCACAATAACAGTGGAATTATTGAAGGATATTTTTTCATGCATAATGCGAGCATATTTTAAAGACTATTTTTCGAAGAGTGTTTTATATAATTTTTCAGGAACCACAATTAGTCATGAATTTTTAAATAATAATTTTTAAGTACCAATACTACCGGAGATAATTTAAAGCGCCAAACAAAAATATTTTTCTTCTTAAAAATATTTTAAATTTTCTCATTCGAAGTTCTCCTCTATGGCTCTCATTATGCCTGCATGCATACATGTGTGCCGGACATATTCTAAGCAAACATGGAAAACATATTAGATCCATGTATTCTCATTAAGTAGGGAGAAACAACAATAAAACCAACTCAAAATAAAAGAAAAAATATTACTACACACATGTATGTGTGGATGTGCATATTCCCAATTGAAATCAAACAATATGTAGTCGAATCTCTAATATATTGGGATCCACACCTCAGTTGGCCCTTGAAAAATATTCTTTAATAAATCCACGCCTCAGTTGGCCCTTGAAAAATATTCTTTAATAAATCCACGCCTCAGTTGGCCCTTGAAAAATATTCTTTAATAAATCCACGCCTCAGTTGGCCCTTGAAAAATATTCTTTAATAAATCCACGCCTCAGTTGGCCCTTGAAAAATATTCTTTAATAAATCCACGCCTCAGTTGGCCCTTGAAAAATATTCTTTAATAAATCCACGCCTCAGTTGGCCCTTGAAAAATATTCTTTAATAAATCCACGCCTCAGTTGGCCCTTGAAAAATATTCTTTAATAAATCCACGCCTCAGTTGGCCCTTGAAAAATATACTTTAATAAATCC